>NC_056737.1:105265566-105321508 GCF_019279795.1 Protopterus annectens
TTCTAAGGCAAAACTGTACCTGACTGTGTGGGATACCATGGCGGATTGAGTACACTGCTTTTCTAGGTATATGGCACTTGTCTGAACCATAATCCTGTTATTAAGCAGGGTCACAAGAGCATACATACAAATGTGACAATGTACAACTCCAGCAAAGTAAGGGTCATGTTGCTATACCCTTGGGGCTCACAGCATCAAACACATTCTCTGTAGGCACTCTTTGCAGTGAAGATGTGGATGTCTGTGTATGCACAAAAACTTGTTCAACTTTGCAGTAAGTACTTTTTGCCTTGCAAGACTACAATGCCTGTCAAACAACCAGACAGCAAATGGATATTGTGTGAAATAATGTGGGACTACAGCTTTGTGTTCTGGAAACCTAAATGCATAGTATGACATACCTTGGACATGCTGTAAGGACAGGGGCATCTTCTGAAGGTGGCCACTCATCTGCAATAGGACTCACATCTGTGTCAAGCAGATCACCTACATTATCCTGTTGAAGGGCAGGGTACATGGAATGCTGTGAAACTGTTACCTAACATGGATCACTGCCACTGTGGACTTTGCTTGATCAACCTTGAACATCTATGTCACCTAACATTGAACATTATATTGTGATGTTGCAGCTATGCTCTTAATCACCATCAGGTCAGTACCCTAGTCACATCCTTTGAACCTCGGAACCCCAGGCATAATGCATGGAAAACTGAAGCGATTTGTCTGGTTGCAATTCAAGGCATCTGTGATTTCCCACCTCTGGGCCAGTAATCAAGGAGCCTCAATCCTCACCACTGGCACCTATGAGGAACATTCAATGGGTGGATAACAGGTACTCATACAGTGTCTCCCGATGCAGCCCTCTGCATCCGGAACAATAAAGCACAATTTCCCTTAAGAGCACACAGGGAACACAATCAGTCCAGGGGGTTGGTTTCTCTCTCTTTCTCCAGATCCCCAATAAAACTCATCACTAGCAAGCTATAAGTGTGGAGTCCTTAGCCAGGATCCCCAATAAGACTTTCCACTAGCACAGCTATAGTGTTGAGTCCTTAACCAGGGTTCCAAGCCAAATCCTCCAATAGTCTCTCTGTCCAAACAGTGCTTCTTGTCCCTGCCTAAGTAGCTGACACCCACACTCTTTGAGATGTGATTTGTACACACACACACACACACACACACACACACACACACACACACACACACACACACACACACACACACACACGCGCACACACACCTGGGAAAGGCTGGAACAGGTTTACTAGCTATGCCCCCTCCCTTTTGCCCAGACTATAAGGTAGTTATCACTGCCACCAGAACCCCTCACCAGCTACTTTAGGGCCCTTAACAAAGGGAGTCCAGTTTTACTGTGTAATATTAATACTAACACAAATGGTAGTTTGACCAAGAGAAATACAATGCTATTAGGAGTGTCCCACACAGTGTCACCAAATAAATATGCAAATGCTCTCAAAACTTAAATATCTCTACAAAGATCATTTACAATTAAATGTTTAAATATATTTAATAATAAAAGAACAAGACAATGCTAAATATGTATTCACTGTGACATCAGAATTCAAAATCACAGAAAATATTTAAAATAACATTGAAGGACAGACTCAAAAAATAAAGAAAAACAATATCTAAATGAAGCTTCACAATATTCCTGACTGAATCTAAGAGAATTACTATTTTCTACTTACTCAATAGAGCAAGGCAGATGATGTGATTGGTCCTTCTTGTTGTCAGGCCCAAGACAGAATATTCTATCTCACTAAAAGACTTCTCAAAATAATATCTAACATATTACTTCTGGGATAACTTGCACAATGACATCACTTCTGGTCATTTGACTTATAGTTCCCATGCAAACTCCCATTGCTGGCAGCTGGCAGGATTTAGCACCTACCTGTAGAAATACACACACAAAGGCTTTTGCTCAGATCTGTGGCAGGTGCTGGAAGTCATAAAACCATTTCATACATCCGTGCTTCCAGAGTAGTAATTAGTTCAACCCAAAGACAATACAGAAAGCTTCCTAGTACAGACTTTGTGTCTCTGCTTGCATTGAAACCTGTAAGATAGCATCTTTATATCCTGGCCCATAAAGTGATTTAATTTCAGATATATTTTAAAGTTTGCTGGACTGAGGTTAACCTTCCAGTTTCCTCTGTTAAAATATAGGCATTTAAACAGTTACAATAGTGCATGTAGATTTCTATTCTATCCAGTAGGGCACACTTTGGATACATTTCAAATGCAAGCACTTTACAAATACCTTTTCAACACAAACATCTGTGCAAATCAGTTTGATATATGCATGACATACAGTTCTAATACATTTGTAACACAAGCATCTTGTAGAAATCGGTTTGATATTCACAAATGATATATAATTATTTATAAAATTCCAGCTAGCTTTGCTGGCAGTACCTCCTATTGTCACAGCATCTACATGGAAAAGGCTGCAGCAAGCCTCCAGACCCTTGCATCATCTGGGAGAAGAGTGTGGATCAACAAACAGGCTGTGGCCTGCTTCTTATCTTGGGAGTGGTGCTAACGTTTTGCTTCTGGTGAGAGAAAAATAAAAGGAGCATTGTATTCCAGCAGAGTGTGGCCATCGTGAGACCAGCAGTAGTAGTAACCAGGCAGTAGCCATTCATACAACTCCCCTCTTTTCAGCATTTTTGACAAGGTAATTATTTGTTTTCAGTAAGCACTGCTTTATTTGTTTCTAATTTCAGAATAACTGTCTAAATACTTCATCCTTAACTTTTCAGGGTGTATGTATTAGTTTCCCCTCAAGTGTTTGGCAGTGCTCTGTACAGACTCTGACACCTTGAGTAACATTTTTACTGGAAAAGCATGATGTAATTTACTCCAATACCGAGTTGCACACAGGACAACTAGCCTGCAGTGACAAGCACTGTCCCCATAGTTGCAAAACAGATACTCGTGACATTGATTGATATTCTCAGTACAACTGTTTAATCAATAAGAAAGGGTATATTGCCATGGATATGAACTTTCCCACTGTGACCATTACCACCTTGGTGGATATGGGCATCCTGAGCCAATGTAGAAATTGCCTCATGTTTACTGACAACCAGTTCATTCTCAAACAAACTGATATGGTATGTGAGGGATGTATTTACACAATGTCACTAGAGGCAAAGCTCTTACATGAAAGTACTCCTAACGTCAATAAGGTAGTCAGTAGTACACATGCCACACCCATCACACACAATATAAAGCAGACATATGCTGAGGCATTGAAATGTAACCTTCATAAATCACAAAGGCCTCATAGACAAAGTACAGATAACAAATGCCCTCAGCAGCCCCAAATGCACTCTGTAAAAACAACACCCATATCTACACATAGGAACAATAAAAAAAAAGTAATCTGGTGCTAAATCCAGTGAAAATAAATAAACACAGGCAAATGAAACAAATTCACTGGAACCACACTAGCTAAAACAAAGTCCAAGAATCCAAAGATAAATTCTAAAGTTTGAATATCAACACATACAGCTACATCTCATGGAGGCTCAACCTATAAGCCCATAAGGCAAGCCACCACACAATCCAGCATTTTAGTCATTGGAGACTCCATTGTGAGACACACTGATGTCCCACTCACCAATTTGAGTAAGGAGAAAGGCATAATCAGTTGCTTATCAGGACCTAGGATCTGACACATTATGCATGCACTCATGTCATTGGACTACAAGTAATACAAACTCAACATGTCAGAGATGGAACTATATTAACAGCATTGAGTACATGCTCTCTTGCACACCAGTCAGTACATATGACAATGAGCAGGTTGTCAGCATGCACACCTCACATCCCACTTCACCCAAACCCACATCACACATGCCTATATATGCTGAGGTCCTCACCACAAACATACATAAACACCAAAGACCTCCCAAACACAAGCACGCTACACATAATAATTCCACTGCAGAGCACAACACATACAATAGCTCTCGCACCAGTGTCTCACCTGTCAAGCCATTAAGGCAAAACACAAAACAAAACATATTTTTCATAGGTGATTCCATTGTGAGACACATAGATGTTCCTCTCATCAGGCTGGATAAGGAGAAGGTCATGGTCAGCTGTCTTTCAGGAGTAGGCTCTGCCATATCACACATGCACTTACGTATCCCAAAAACAGGTACTCTTGTGACTCTGTCATTGTCCATGTTGGTGTTAATGACTGAGATGTACCTCTCTGGACTATATGAAGAGAGACATGATTGAGCTCTTGGACTATGTGTCTCAGGCAGGTATGTCCCTAGCCTTAAGCAGCATTTTACCATCACCTAGGATGATGCCTCTATACAAACAGAAAATGATTGACCTCAATAATTAGCTTAGTTCATAGGTTCATAGGTAGGTGCTAGGCTATCTGCCCAAAGGCATTTATAAGCTTAGCCAGAAAGTGTTGGCTTTCGCCACCCCCTTAGATTAGTTCCCTGTGCCTCTGTCCAGCAGAACCATTGAAGTGATCCCCGGGGTATACTTTCTGTTTCCCATCCACTCGTCAAGGCTTCTCTTGAAAAGAGTTAGCGAGGAGCTCTGCCTAATGTAGATTGGAATCCTGTTCCAGAGCATGGGACATCTCTGGGACAGGAATCTATCCTTCCAGCATGTCCTACTTATTGTTGTGGTGAGGTTTAGATCCCCAGAGCATGTGGCTCGAGGGGGATACGGTTTTCTTTAGGTGGAGCATGTCCATCAATTCTGAGTTGGACATGGCCTTGTATGTCAGGCAGTGATCACCTCTGAGTAGGCGGTATGCAACCGAGTACAGCTGGAGTTTCTTCAGTCAAGCTGCATAGGGCATCTGTTTGAGGCCAGTGATCATCTTGGTGAGGTACTTCTGTGATCTTTCCAGCTGTTGCAGGTGTCTTGTAAGGTACATCCCAAATGGGGCGTTGCACTCTATGATGGGTCTGATGAGTGATGCGTAGAGGGGCACAATGACCTCCTTTGATCTAGATGCAAACCCTTTTGTGATTAGGTGGGCCACATAGAAGGATTTTCTGACCACTTTGGCAATGTGATTGTCAAAGGAGAGGTTATTATCTACTTGGGTCCCTAGATCCCTTATTACATCTTCCATATTTAGTGAGCTACCACCTATGTGGTAGATTGTGGGTACTATGTTCTTTCCAAAGGGGATGACTATGCACTTTTTGGCATTTAGCTTGAGGCCATGGTTTTGACATCAGGTATCTGTCTCAGTGAGACCCTTTTGGAGGAAGTCTGTGTCAGCCGGTGAGTCAATTATAGCCCCTAGTTTGCAGTTGTCTGCGAACTTGGTCAGCCATAGTCCTCCTGTGCTTGTCTGTACCTTTGAGAAGTATATGCTGAACAGGAGGGGTCCTAGGACTGAGCCCTGGGGAACACTTGTAACTGGTTTAGAGTCAGACCTAGTTCTCACAACTAATACCATGTGGGTTCTGTCCGTGAGCCAGTTGGCAACCCATCTCGTGACGTAGTGGTTTATGTTCAGGCTGGTGAGCTTGTCTATAATACTTGAATGGGGAATGGTGTAGGAGGCCTTTGCGAGGTCTAGGTAGGCTGTGTGGACCACCGTTCCCTCATCTATAGCCTTGGTAACTGTCTCAAAAAAGTTCACCAGGTTTAGGAGGCATGATCTGCCCTTAACAAAGACGAACTGGGTAGGGTCCAGTGTTTGGAGGTTCTCAATGTCTCTGTTAATGAGATCCATAATGATGCGCTCCATAGCCTTGCAGACCAAGCTAGTCAGGCTTATAGGGTGATAGTTCCTGGGGTCTGTTGTGGCTCCACCTTTGTGGAGCGGAATAACCATTGCTTGCCGCCACTCTATGGGCACATAACCTGTGGAGAGGCTGAATTTGAACAGCGTGTTTAGGTGAGGGGTTAGTTCATCTTTGAGCTCATGTAGGACACAGCCTGGGACACTGTCCAGTCCCATTGATGCTGTGTTTTTGGCTTTGGAGAGTGCTGTTTTAACCTGAGTGTCTGTGATTTCAGGAGCACTACTTTCTTCTGGTATGGTTATGGGCCCTTTTGGGGGGTGAGAGGAAGGTGAAGTTTGCACTGAACCTGTCTGCCAGGATGTTGGCGATATCAGTTGGTTCAGTGTATTTTGTGCCATTCTGCACTAACTCCGAGCGATCTGAGAATTGCCACTTAGATTCTTGACATAGCTAAAGAATGCCTTGTGGTTATCTTTGGAGTCCCTGGCAATTTTTCTTTTGAAGTTAGCCTTGGATGATTTTATATATGTAGTTTCTTGCTGATACAGATCAGGGATGTCTTCCCTTCTTGGGATTTTACTCTTTTCTGTACTAGTTTCCTCCTTCTGTTGTATAGCTTGTTTATGGCAGGGGTCCACCAGACTAGTTTCCTTTTCTTGGAGGAGTGAGTCTTGGTTTTGCTTGAGATAGCATGATCCATGCATTCTTGTAGGTGCCCACATAGTGCATTTGTAAAGGATTTTGCAGCTTGGACAGCGTTATCCTTTAGCATGGGTGCTTTGAAACTTTTCACCTCGGTCTTAAGTAACATGAAGTTTGCTTTTGAAAAGTTTTTCACGGTGCTTTCTTTGATGGGGGGGTGGGGGTGGGGGCGGAATGTGTATATCCAGAGTGATTAGTTTATAGTCAGATCTAACCAGCGAGGGGTTGACCTCTGGTGTGAAACACCGATCGCTCATGTTGGTGATGACCAGGTCCAATATGTTGTTACCTCTGGTGGGGGTGTTGACCAGTTGATCCAGGGCGTTAGAGTATATAAATTCTGGGAAATGTTGGGCAAGAGAGTTAGTACTTGAGTAGTTCCCCCAGTTAATGTTTAGGTGATTGAAATCACCCAATATCAGGGTGTTTGGTAGGACCTTTATGTTTCCCAGTGTTTCCAGAAATGCAGAATGGGGGTCCTGCGACATGGTGGGTGATCTGTAGCAAGCTACAATTTGGATTGCAGTTTTGCCCATTGTTAGTTGCACATGGATGACCTCTGAAATATTGTGCTGTGCCACTAACCTGGAGGTGTGGGTATCCTTGATGAATATGGATATGCCTCCGCCTTTTGTATTTCGGTCTGGATTTTGTGGCCGAAATATATGGTATGAGTTTTAGCCTGGTAGTGCTGGGGTGCTCTCTGGAGCTTTAAACCAGGTTTCTGTTACTGCACATATATCGATTTTCTCCATACTTTGGAGTACCTCGAGTGCGTGCATTTTGAGGTTTAGACTTCGGGCGCTGAGTAGCATTACCCTCAGTTTTTTATTACTTGTGCAATTTATGGCGGTGGGTTTGTCTTTTGAGCCTTGCCTAAAAAAGGCACTATGGGGATGGCAAGAGCCTTGGCCAGTATTCAAAAGCCTAAGGGTGACAGGTGCAAGCCATCTCTAGCGAAACAGCATGGCTTGTTGAGCATGTCATCCCAGGCTGACAGACACCGGATCCCTTTTGAATGACACGAGAAGCTTAGCCAATTGTTGAAATTGATAATTTTTTCTTTATACCGTGGTATCATTCTTGGTGAGGGCAGACTACTACTCAGGGTCATACCGGCCTGGGCTACGTGATCAGAGAGCTCCTACATGTCTCTTTTCATGTAGTACATGGAGGTATGGCTCAGGTCCTTCACACCAACATGGACAATGACAGAGTCTTATTTGTACTTGTTCTGGAGTTACCTGAGTGCTTGTGTTATGTGGTGGATCCTGACACCCAACAGGCAGCTAACAGTTACCTTCTCCTTGTTCAGCCTAGTGAGTGGGACATCAGTGTGCCTGACTATAAAGTCACCTATTACTAGTGTATTGAGTATGTTATTTTGCCTTAAGGGCTGTGATTGCGGAGCACACTGGTTTTGTGAAGTATGTGTTTCATGGTTTGTGTTGGGGGGTGGAGGTTGCTTGGATGTCTGCTTTGGAGATCTCTGTTGCTTTTGCAGATTTTTATTTAGAGCCTCCGAGTATGTTTTCATGTATTTATGTGTGTTTTTTGCCAGTGCTGGTTTCATAGGTCTATGTGAGACTGGTGGTCTGATGCAAGTAATTCCCTTCTCTTTCTGGTGTCATTCTAAGAGGATACATTGTCTGTGAGCCTTGGATGACATGATCGACAGACCTTAATGCTTTGTCAGAGATGGTCTACATCTGTCACGCCTGGGATTTTGGCTACTGGCCAAGACTTTTGCCACCCCATAGTGCCCTTTTTAGGCAGTGTCTCAAGGACAAAATTCCATATGTGAAAACTCCATATAAAAACAACCTCAAGGTTATGCTGCTAAATGCTTGGAGTCTTAGCATGAAATTGCACTCACTGGAAGCAGTCCTCACCTTGGAAGACTTCCACATTTGTGTAGTTATGGAGACCTGGTTCAAGGCTGTGGAGAGCACCCTAACCATATTGGGCTGCACCTCCTTCCACATGTTCAGACCACAAACTGAAGACATAAAAACTAAAGGGGGTGATGTCTCGATATTCATTAAAGATAAATACACCTCCAGATTGGTTAAACAGTAGGATTCCTTGGAGATACTTTAGGTGCAATTAACTGTTGGTAGGACACCTATTCAAGTCCTTGCCAGCTACAGGACCCCTTCCATGAATCAGGACACCTACTCTGCCTATTTGGATCTACTTGAGTCTATCAAGATACATCCAAACACCCTGGCTTTGGGTCACTTTAACCACCCAGCCATTGACTGGGTAAATTACTCCTGCTCAAACTCACTTGCCCAAAGCTTCCTGAACTTCATTAAGTCCAGTGCATTGGACCTGCTAGTTGGCACCCCCATAAGAGGTGACAACATCCTGGATCTGGTGCTTACCAATATGGGGGACCACTGTAGTACCCCCAATGTGAGGTCTCCCTAGTGCAATATGACCACAAATCAGTGTCATTCAAAGTAACTGTCACACTGATTCCCCCCTCCCCCATCAGCAAATAAACTAAAACACTTCTTCAAAGCAAATCATTACCTCTTACGGGATGGTATAAATAGCTCTACTGCACCTTCCCCCTCAGATGGATCAGGCAACTATGCTGAGTTCTACATCCATACTTTATGCAAACACCTGTTTAACTGTATTGACTCGGCTGTACCTGATAGGACCAAAACAAACTCTGCAAAGAAGAGCAAACCTGCCTGGTGGATCACTGCCATTAACAGAGTTTACAATAAGAGGAAGAAATTGCTGTCTAAGAGTAAGAGGGAGTGAGCCCTAAACTGGAAACACTCTCTCTCCTCATCTTAAATAAGCTAAGACATCTTGTGAAGTCCTCAAAAACAAACTATGAATCCAAATTAGATTCTTCAACTAAGGACCACCATAAGGCATTCTTTAGTTACATCCACTATAGTGCATTCGCTGTTGTGCATTTCAACATTTTTTTCATTATTACCTAATGTTGAATTGGGTGTTCAGACTTATGTAACTTGAATGAAGTCCGATTGCCCTTTTGCTTGTGAAGTCCTCAAAAGCAAACTATGAATTCAAATTTGATACCTCAACTAAGAACAACCATAAGGCATTTTTTTAGTTACATCCATTACCTAAAAAGACAGGGCCAGATTTTTGCCAAACTGGTAGTTAATAATACCACATATACTGAGCCTGTGGACATAGCTAACCTGTTATCAGACAGGTTCTTTGAAAACTTTACTCCCCTGTCTCTGCCACATGTACTCCATGACATCCCTACCACCTGTCCCCTACCTTGTATCTCTAAAGACCGAGCTGTAAATACCCTCTCTAAGGCTAAAAACACAGCATCTATGGGACCTGATAACATCCCAGGCTGCATCCTACATGGGCTCCAACAAGAATTAGCAACAGCACTGGTACTCTTTTCAGTCATAGCCTAAGCACCGGCTTCATCCTAGATGAATGGAAAATGGCCACCATTATTCCCTTCCACAAAGGTGGTGCTTCCACTGACCCCAGAACTATAAACCTATTAGCCTGAGTAGCCTTATCTGCAAGGCCATGGAGCGAATCATCATGGACCTTATCAACAAAGATATAGGTAAGCTCCAAACACTTGCCCCTACTCAGTTTGGATTTGTCAAAGGAAGATAATGCCTGTATAACATTGTGGACTTCTTTGAGACAGTCACCAAAGCCCTGGATGAGGGGAAATCTGTGCATGCAACATACCTAGACTTAGCCAAGGCATTTGACACTATCTCCCAGTCAGGCATTATTGACAAATTTACCCAGCTAGGTATCAACCCTTATATCATTAGATGGGTCGTTAACTGGCTCACTGATAGAACACATTTAGTCAAAACAGGGGAATCCACCTCTAACAGCAGACCTGTAACCTATGGTGTTCCACAGGGATCTGTCTTGGCATCTCTACTGTTTGGAATCTAGTTCTCCAAAGTGCAGGCTAAAACTGAAGGTCTGTGGCTGACAAGGTTTGCTGATGACTGCAAACTGAGAGCTGTCATAGAATCTCCGAATGATGTCAACATCCTACAAGAGGGTCTTACACAAACAAATGATTGATGCCAAAGTCATGGCCTTAACCTCAGTGCAAAAAAAAATATTATCTTCCCTCTCAGTAAGTACAATATTCCTGCTAACTATCAAATCAATAACAAAACCTTAAGTACACTCTCACTGGTGACAGACCTGGGCACACAGGTTGACAGCAACCTTACCTTTGATCACCATGTCACAAAAGTGGTACGAAGGGCATTCTATATTGCTCATCTCTTAAGTAAGGAAACTGCATCCAGAAAATAAAAGAAGTTATAACCTGTCTGTACTTTCCCCTCATCAGGCTAATAATGGAGTACAATGCCCCTTTTGATATGCACCTTTCCAAGCACCTGCAGCAATTGGAGAGTCCACAAAAGTTCCTCACAATGATAATTCAAGGTCTTCAGTACATGTCCTATGCGGCTCATCTGAAATCACTGTCACTTTATTCTGTTTCATACAGACTACTCAGAGGTGATCTATGCCTTGCATATAAGGCAGTCTTTGACCCTGCTTTATTGGAAATCCTGCACATTCGCAAGTCAAATGGTACACAGGTTACTCACTCTAAAGACCTTAACCTGGTAAGTAACATTAATAAAACATGCTGGAGGGTCAGATTTTGTCTCTGAGAGGTTACCACACCTTTGGAATGGTCTCCCACTTCATGACAAACAGAGCACTTCATTGACCCTCTTCAAACTCAATGTGGACGATTGGATGTGTAACCATAAATTCACACCGGGGGTTCCAGCTTTGTCCCTCATGGACAGAGGCAATTGGTGCTGATCATGGAAATAAGGGGAGAACTTGGCTAGGCCTGTAAGGGTCCTAGGACCATTAGCCTAGTAACTTCCTATGATCCTATGATATGGTCCATTCATAGCCCATGTGGGAGTACATGACCTGTGACATACCTCCCTAGACTATGCTTAGAGAGACATATTTGAGCTCTTGGAATATGCATCCTAGGCTGGTGTGAGCCAAGCATTGCACAACATTTCACCTTTTCCAAGGATGATGGCACAATATGAACAAAAATTATTGACGTTAATAATTGGTTTGGTTTCTGGCGTCATTCTAAGGGGGTGCAATATCTGCCAGCAAAGAAGGAGATGTTCAATAGACCAAGCTGCTTTGTCAGGGATGGTCTGCACCTCTCTCCTTTAGGCTTTCAAATATTAGTTAAAACTGTCTTCCCCATAGTGGCTTTTGTAGCAATGCCAATCTGAAACTACTTCAGACATAGCAAGTCAAAAACAAGAAAATCTGAAGGTATTACTGCTAAATGCCAGGAGTCTAAACAAAAAAGTCCACTCCTTAGAAGCTGTCTTCTCCCTCGAGAGTGCTGACATCTGTGCAGTCACTGACACATGGCTTAAAGCTGCAAAGAGCACACCAACAGTGCAAGGTTATTATGCCTTCCACACATTTAGACCAGCTATTTCACAGGCAGGGACTAAAGATGGAGGTGTCTCTATGTACATCAAAACTAAATATACTATAAGACTGGTCAAAAAGGACAATGTACTTGAGCTGCTCCATGTTCAAATCACCATAGACAAAATCCAACAGTAATTCCATGCAAGCTATAGCCCCCCCCCCCCCCCCATGATCCAGGAAACCCATACCATGTATTTAAGCTTATTAGAAATACTATGAACTAACCATCCAATCCAATACCATATTCATGGCTGACTTTCATTACCCCACTATTAAATGGGAATCCTATATGACACCAAACATGCAGGCACAGAGATTCCTGGATTTTGTAAACACAAACTCCCTGGACCAGATAGCCAATGCACCAACCAGGGGTGCAACCATACTGGATCTGGTCCTCACCAATATGGAAGAGTCATGCACATCCCCAACTGTAATGTCTTTCCTGATAAGGTCTGAACACAAACTGGTCTCCTTTGAAGTAAAAATAAAACATGGCCCCTAGCTAAACATGGAATATTCAGGAACTACTCTAAGCTAACTTCCAGCTATTAGCTGATAACCTGGCAAAATTTAAAAAACACTGAGAATACTGCAGCCTATGCAGAAGTGTTCACAGAAACCCTGTACAAGCATGTTAATAGCTACATAGAGGCAGCTGTACCCACCAGGGAGAAGTACAGAACAAACTCAAAATCAAGTCACCCTAGTGGAATCACAGAATCAATAGGCTGTATAACAGAAGGAAGAAATTCATGGCAAAACTTAGGAGGTGTAGCACACAGAAGGATAAAAGCACTCTCATCAAACTAAACAAAAAATCAGAGGACAAATGAAGTCTACCAAAGCCATATTTGAGGTAGGTTTGGGCTCCCAGGCCAATGACAACCACAAACCATACTTTAGCTATGTCTGCAACCTCAAAGGCAGTTCACAATTGTGTGCACATCTCATTGTAAATGGAACCACCTATAATGAGCCAAAAGATACAGCAAACCCCCTGGCTGATAAATTCAGCCCCAACTTTACCCCTCTCTTCCACTCAACCTTCCCTCAGGAAATATCATCAAATATAACTCCCCATACTATCACTAGTGAACAGGTCCTTAATACTGTCTCTAAGACCTAGTACACTGCATCAATGGGCCCAGACAATATCCAAGGATGCCTTTTAAATAGCATGAAACATGACATATCAGGGCCTCTGGACTTACTCTTTAACTGTAGCCACCAAACAGACTTTGTGCCTAATGAATGGATAACAGCAACAGTCATCCCTCTACACAAAGGTGGGCCATCTACAGACCCTGGAGACTAAAGACCCAGAAGTCTCACTAGTCTTATATGTAAGGCCATGGAAATAATTATTATGGAAATCATCAATAGATATGTAGTACACCTCCAGACACTGGACCAAACCCAGAATGGTTTCGTCAAGGGAAGATCATGCTTTCCCAACAAGCTGGACGTCTTCAAGAAGGTAACCAAAGGAATGGATGAGGGAAAAATGGTTCACACTGCCTATCTTGGCTGACAAGGCATTTGACACTATACCCCCATCACGCATTGTTGACAAACTCAAGAGGTTAGGTACAAACTAGTATGTCAGCTGATGAATTGCCAAGTGGCTCACAGACAGGATTCAGGAAGTTAACATTGGGGAGTTCACCTCTACAAAGAGGCCAGTCACAAGTGGACTCCCTCATGAATCAGTCCTTGGACCACTCCTTTTTGGCATTTACTTCTCTAAAATCAAGGCCACTGTCAGTGGTCTCTGGCTGACTAAATTTGCAGATGATTGCAAATTAGGAGCTGTTATTGAATCCCACACTGACACAAAGGTTCTCCAGGAGGGGCTGACACAGACATTCAAAAAGTGTCAGAGCTATGGACTAACAATAAATGCCAAGAAATGCACAATACTATATTTTGGGAAGTCATCCACCATTGGTAACTATCATATTGACAGCACACGTCTAACAGTTGACCCAGAAGTCAAAGACTTAGGGATACACATAGATAGTAATCTAGCCTTTGACTGTCACATGTCTACGGTATTGAGCAAATCATTCTATGTTGCACAACTTATAAACAAAGGTATGGCATGTAAGTCCAAGAAAGTCATTGTTCCACTGTATTTGGCATTCATCAGACCTATCATTGAGTGTAATGCCCACTTTGGTATGTGCCTAACCAGACATATCCGACAATTAGAACATCCACAGAGGTTCCTCACTAAACCAATACAAGACATAAGTAAAATGTTCTATGCACACAATGTCAAGGCCCTATCCCTGTATTCTGTTTTATACAGACTTTGGATGGGAGATGTATGCATGCCATACAGAGCATTGTCAGACCCCACTGTGGACCTCCTGCATATCCATGAAACAAACAGCACCAGAATTACCAGTTCTACAGACCTACACCTTGCCTGTGGTATAAATAGGACATGCTGGGGAGACAGGCATGTATCCCTGAGACTACACCCTATATGGAACAGGCTCCCCATCCATGTGAAGCACAGTTCTGCCCTAATGCAAATTATGTGCAAATTACACAATTGGATGGGGAACAGGACATTTGGTTTGGGACCTATGTCTCTAATGGACACAGGCAAACTGTAAATGGTTCATTTCCCAGGCTCCTGCTTGTAAATGTTTCATCTCCCAATCCCCTGCTTACACTTATCAAGGGTATCAGACCTTGTCAGAGATTTGGGATGCATGGCTAGGCTTAAAGAAGCCCTTGTGTTCATTAGCCTAGTAAACACCTATCACCCTATAAACCCATGAACCTATACTGTATTACCTTTCTGATGACATTTGTCTTCTGTGCTGATATTCAATCCTGTGCTCTGACATTGATGGGTTGATTGTAGATGTGTACCCATAAGTGTGTACTACACAATCCTGAAAGTAAAATGTAAACATTTCCGTGAGCCACATTTCATTGTGTGACTCCCCAGCCCTTACAACAGCATCCATCATAACATACACAAATTATGCTATACACATTATAAAGAGCAACATACAATATCTGTAAATAATCAGTACAAGTAGCATGTCTACAGCAACAATGGATGAAACGAATTCTTACTAATTGTAGATAGTCACCCTGTGCATCAGACACATAGCTTTATGTCCCTACATCCATGATAAAGATGGTAGGGATGTAGCACAGTTATCATCACTTGTACAGGGTGTTTTGTGAGGGTAAGGGAGGCCTAAGCTGACCTAATAGGTTGGCAAGTGTGTGTGTGAGTCAGAAAGGGAAGTAGGTAAGATGGACCATGGAAATGTTGTGTGTGTGTCTGTAGGTGCCCTCAATGTGACAGTTGTGTGTGAGTGTCTGCATGAACACCGCCAAGCTCAGTGCTAGCCCTGCATGTCTGTATGTTGGACAGCTGTGAGCCGTGCATGATAGAGCTGACAGTTCATCATCTCCACCCCCAAATGTGAGAACAGGCTCTGCCAGGTGTTGCACTGGCACCTCCATGCCCAAGGTCAAATGCTGTGCTACTATCTGAGGTTGAGTGATGTCTGCTGGGCATGTGTCTTCCACGGGAATGCCCAGGACCACAAGCCCATGGCCTGCTACTTCTTAGTGTGGATGGCAGACTCCCCTCTGGAGCGCTGGATGTCCTGCCACTACAGGAGTGTGATTGTGCACGGCCACATTGACTCTCAGCAGATGTAGTTACTGACCTACGCCCATGAGGCCGAAGCTCAACTCCAATCAGATGTTCTATCACAGACAATGTGCTTTCCAATACAGATAGTGTGCGATGAGTCTCACACTTACATCTTTCCACTGGGTCAGTCAACTGATCCAGGGTGTCAGCAACACGGCGGAGGCAGTCATGGATGTTAGACTGTGCTGCATCCATAAACCTAAGCATTTGTCGGGAGTTCCTTTCTGAATGTGCCTATGCCTCCATGACAGCCCTAAACATACACTGAGTGACACATGATGAGACATCTGCAACAGGTGGTGGAGGGACAGCAGGCCTCTTATTAGCACCCCTATCAATCCGCCTGTGTGGAACCTCACCAACAGTTTGGCTATGGCCAGTGTTGACAGCCACTGAAGCCACAGTAGCCACACTGTGGCCTCAGGGGGACTGGGTATGCGTAGGCATACTGGCTGTGTATGGTGATAATGAGGGAGGATGAAGTATGTCAATGTCAATGTCTGATTCAGTCCCTGCAACCCCTAGCTGTGCCTCAGTTTGGCCACCATCATTATCAGTGTCTGGAGAGACACTGACATCAGGTGATGTGGGGGGACAAAGACCAACCTCCCTGGTCACCTGTGATAAAAAGGAAAAAGCAATGCATTAATACCTGCACTATTATGCTCTGCAGTACTATGGTGCAACATATGTTAAGCTGTATACACTGCTGTCACTATTACAGACTTTTATAACCCCTGACCTCACATAGTAGGAAAGGAGGACATTATTTTCTAACCCCAATCTGTAATGATTTGGAAATAATTATTATTCAGTAAACAAGAATCTTATGAGCAAAAAATACATTATGTAAACTGTGGACATTCTGCAAAAATCTGCGCAATTGACAGTTATGGCAATCATTAATGTCTTGACAATACTGTCGTCAATCACTATGGTCATACCTACAAGGCAGAGGTGTGGGTATAAACTGTGGACATTCAGAAAATATCTGTAGAGTTGACAATCATGCAAACAGTACATCAATCCAGCAAGCAGGCCTGGGATGACACTTTAGTGAATACATTGACCTATATCTACATCACTGACAAAACAGTTTTGTGCTTACCAGCAGCAGGAAGACGGCCTCTTCCAATTCCTGACAGTCCTGAAAAAATGTGAGGGAGAGCTAATGGCAACAACATTGCATGTTACAGTATAACAGGGGTAATACATCCAAAATTCTCACATCTACAGTAACTGCTATGTTAAAAGGTATGTAAAAGGTATGTGGCTGACAATCTCTACATGAGTTTAAAACTGCAACTAACTTACTTCCCCCTCTCCCAAAACATCTGACATCTATGTAAAACTAGATACACCTTGACAGGATGAATGCAAGAAATCAGTATAGTCCAATGGCAGTTGAAAATGTAATGAAACCCTTTTAAAAGTACTTTTTCTAAGATGGGAAGGGCAAGCCCTTTGATCCCCTCATAATCACTACATGCCTCTATATAATAACTTTGAGGCTGATGAACCTTGAGGTAAGGGAAAAGCTTCCTTAATCACATAGCAGCAATTTGTCACAATACTATTGCTGCATTTAACAAGTCAAGACTTGCTGGGTTTACATTGGTGAATTGGAAATCATCAAGAAACTCACCAACATGTAGTCAGAAATTGTTATTTTGTATTCATACCTTATGCTATTTCAATCATAGCCAACATTAAATGTTGTGTTTATACACTTAAGAAGCAAACATATCTTTCACAACTTTTCAGCTGCCTTCTATGCTCATTAAAAATGTTTTGCGGCAGACTTTAATTTACGCAGTCTTAAACATCATGCGCTCTGACACCCATAATGTTTCAGTGAAATAGTCAAAAAAATATAATTAGATGATTAGAGTGGGTTGGCTTTACTACACCCTTCCACTTTCTAAAAGAGTATGTCTGAAATTGCATTAACATTACATGGAGCAGAAAGTCATTATCTATGTATCTGATGCATATTTTTTCTTTGCATTTATGACTGAATAATGTACTTATTTAAGAGTTACAATGCATACAAATGAATCTTTATATAATGGGTATATCATACATCAGGAATAGATAAATGCATGCCTTTCTGCTTGTATTCTTTGAAAGATGTTGGTGACATCCATTTCCTCATGCTTCAACACACATGAAATGCTCTATGGTGTCGCACACTTACATGATTTATTATCGTAGCTCTGCAGATGACTTTTTTTCAGACTGCAGTTAACTGAAGGAGAAGTCTTACTGTTCTGGTAATTACTCTGTGTAATTCTGTAGGGTAGCATTTTTTCTATTTAGGGACCAGCCTAAATGACATCTGTGAATTTTCTTTAGCTGTAATTGGTTGGTCATATATCTATTGAAGTCTTGAAATTCCCTGACTTTACTGCCAGTTATATAAAGTACACATACATGTATGTTTTTTATTATTAGGCATTTTCCTCTAGAATGCGATCCTGCTTTAAATATCCCAGTTAGACTATCTGCAGCTAATCTGTGACTTTGCATGGGTATGACATTCATGACTATTGCAGTATTTTAGGTCTTGTCTCTCTACTTGTTCGTACAGAGAAAACAAAAGGAGAAACAACTTTCATTTCTGTACCAATACCTTTTAGCCTGTTTCCAGACATTCAGATTTTTTAAAAAATTCCTTTAAATTGCCTTCTTACAGGAGAAATATACCACCATCCTTTACCCCTGCATAATAACTATTATCTCACTTAATATTCACATGTATTTTCAATTCCACGGTGGTACAGCGGTAGCATTGTTACCTCACAGCAAGAGGTTCTCCCGTTCGATTCTCAGCTTGGCTTGGCAGTGCCTTCTGTGTGAAGTCTGCATGTCCTCCCTGTGGTTGGGTAGCGTTCGAAAGACATGCGTGCGTAAATGGGCATGCCTTCGTTGAAAGTTGGGCATCAAGCTGGTACCTCGGCGTTTCATAAAAAATCTACTGCCAATCATTAGCGGACCGGAGTTCCACTGTGGCAACCCCTTACCGGGAAAAAGCTGAAAGACAAACAACAACATTAACACTTTTTCAAATAATTTCAAAATTACTGCTGCACATGCTGCACACATATAGTTATAGCAAAAGTTGTAACAGTTTGTCCTCAACTAGTTTTATAGACACACGTGTGTGTGCGTGTGTGTGTGTGTGTGTGTGTGTGTGTGTGTGTGTGTGTGTGTGTGTGTGTGTGTATATATATATATATATATATATATATATATATAGAGGTCTACCTCGACCCAACAAAATTACATTTCAGCAAAATGTAATTATGCGAGCTCTATTTTGCAAAAGTGCATTTTTGCAGAAATGCACTTTTGCAAAAAGGCACTTAAGTGAACAGCAATGGGGCTGTTGCTTAGATGACAGCACAGTGGGGATAAGGGAATATTCCCTTTTACCTACTGTAGTGCAATCTCAGAGTGAGAATATAAAAGTAGCGGGGGCCAGGGGGCACAGCCCCCCACATGGGGGGGGTTCAGGGGGGCTTGACCCCTGAATAAATATGGTTAGTGTTGTTTTTTTATTTTGTTTGTTTTGTTTTTGTTTTCGTTTAATTTGTTTTTCACGAAAGTGTATTTTGGCAAAAGTGCACTTTCACGAAAAACAGCTTGCCTTTTTACTTTGAAATGTAATTTTGATGGGTCAAAGTAGACCCATATATATATATATATATATATATATATATATATATATATATATATATATATATATATATATATATATATATATATATATATATATATATATATATCAAACATTAAATAAAAAAAATAAAAAGTAAACAAGTCTTCTTTTACATTTTTGCGAGGGGGCAAGCCCCCCTGCACCCCTATACCCCCTGCTACTTAAATATACCAACTCTGAGATTAGGGAAAATGATAACTTTCCCGTTCTGCACTGTACGGCGATCTCCATTCAGATTGTTCGATATTACAAAACTTCAATCATCTGGTCCTCGACCATATGTGGTTCGATGTTCTGCAACTTCGATGATTTGAAGTAGAACCATATACACACACATATTTTATATACATATATATATATATATATATACATATATATATATATATATATATATATATATATGTATATATACATATATATATATATATATATATATATATATGGGTCTCCTTCTAATGACCGAAACGCTGATTCGCCGACAGTGAAATCACCGACACGAAACGACCGACAATGCAGTTGACCGACACGCTCGAATCCCGACAGACGGAAGACCGACAAGGGGAATGTGTAAGCGCGACCTGGTAAGTATGCGATAGTGAGGGATTTAGGAGTAGGGAGCGGACAGGTAAGTGTGCAATACTCAGGGATGTAGGGTTAGGGTGTGTGATAGGTGAGTGTGCGGTAGTGTCGGAGCTTGGGGTTTGGGGTGTGTAAGTGAGTTAGGGTTAGGGTGCAGGTAGGGAGAGTGTGCGGTAGTGTCGGAGCTTGGGGTTGGGGTGTGTAAGTGAGTTAGGGTTAGGGTGCAGGTAGGGAGAGTGTGCGGTAGTGTCGGAGCTTGGGGTTGGGTGTGTAAGTGAGTTAGGGTTAGGGTGCAGGTAGGGAGAGTGTGCAGTGTCGGAGCTTGGGGTTCGGGTGTGTAAGTGAGTTAGGGTTAGGGTGCAGGTAGGGAGAGTGTGCGTAGTGTCGGACCTTAGCGTTAGGGTTTGGGTTAGGGCTAGTGGATATGTGTTGTAGTGTACTGTGTTGTTTACGTGTAGTGTGTCGGTGTTATGGTGTTCGGTGTTTCGCGTTGTCGGTTTTGTGTGTTGTCGGTTTTCTGGCGTCGGTGATTTCACTGTCGGCGAATCGGCGTTTCGGTCATTAGAAGTAGACCCATATATATATATATATATATATATATATATATATATATATATATGTGTGTGTGTGTGTGTGTGTGTGTGTGTACCCATATGTAAATATATATGTATAAGAATATGTTGGAGTGCTATTTCTTCAACTATTTTTCACAGTTCATCTATGCTGAAAACCTGTATTACAATAACTGAAAAAAATTAAGTCTATCTTACCTTCAGTTTATCGTATTCTTCGTTTTGTTACATTGTACCGCTGGGCTGGGACTGAAATTGGTCCATTAATATCAGTGCTGTGCCTCGGGAGACAAATTCAGATAAATAAATGAATAATAAAATATATAATATTCCTCTCTGTTTTGGGACTAATGGTAATTGGTTTATGACATCTTTCTTCACGGTTGTTCACTTGTACTGTTTAATATCTCATATTTCTCTCTCTCTCATTGTCTTCTATTATTTTGCAGCACCCAACAGCACAGCAAGTCAGGATTCAGCATTTACAAATCTTCTTCTACAATTCAGTCTATGTCCATTTAAATGTCTAAATGACTGTATATTGGATAGCTTGGTTAATTCCAAAGTATCATTAACAGTGTTTAATATTATTATACCAATGAAAGGCATGGAATAAAACTTAATCTAGTTAAGTGTACAATAATGTAGTTTTGTCCTACTAATATTAAACTTATTCTTGCAATTGCTTCTACTAAAATTGCATAGTCAGTCATATTAAATATCAAGAAATAATAATAGGTGAACATTTAAATTTCATTGAAATGTATGCAGCATCAGAGAGTGAGAAATAGGTACTGAATATTCTTTTCAGACTCATCTGCAGAGATACTTCAGTTCATCTAAATCTGTATAAGTATGTAATGTAGTATTACCTCTGCTAGAACATAGTGCTAAATGATGTTCTTATACTCAAGCTGATCCCTATTATGCAGGAAATAATACAAGTTACAGTCTAAAAGTGTCTGTGCCCTCACTAAAGTTACATTACAGAAACAGCTTTTTTTGAGTCTATATTCAGTGTCCTACATCATGCTACTTCTATGAGGTATCAAGCATAAAAGGATCCGGTGTCATCTGCACAATTATGCTTGAATAATATAGCAGTATGGACATGAGTAATGCAAGGTTTATTCACATCTCGTGTGATTTGGTTATGAAAGCAAAGCCTGAGTGATCAAATACAGCCACCCATGGGTAAACCCTGCCATACACAGACATGATCTGTTTCTCTTATGCAATGATATTATTTAAATGAAATTCTTACTTTTTTAGAATAATGTCACTGTACTACAGAGCTTGCTTTTTTTTCTCTCTGTTTTCCCAAAACTGCAGTGTCTCGGGACTCCTTAGTGAATTATTTTACATGTACACACTTACATACATGATAGCACATGCACACTTTATCAATTTTAGTGCAGTTGCTGGCACATGACACTTTATTTCTTCATAAAGACAGTTATAAGTGGAGTGTATGTGTCCGGCTGAGTACATAAGGACACTAGTGATATAGACGCCATGATGGTTTGGAGTCTTGACTCAGATTTTTGTAAACTTTATAAATCTATAAATTATTTTTCATGGACAGTAATTCACATATATGCTATAACTTTAAGAGGGTTAAGGACCAGAAATCGAAAATCTAGAATGCACTGGATAGGCACAAAGCAATTTTTATTGGATGTGGGAAAAATGCAGTTATTGATTGGGTAGGCTATTCATTTTATCTGTTAAACAAGAAATTGGGCAGGCTGTGTAAACCAATACATCACATCTGCTGTCACAAGCTGTTTCCTATACCTGTCGCTGTAGTATTGCAATAGAAGGCTGCTGGATGCTAAAAATATGATCTTCCTAATAAGCAGTAAAAAACTACCCTTTTCCCATCCAAGAGTCATTACTGAAGAAAGGGGTCACTACATTTCTATGATGAAACCTTATTGTGGCTGATTTTATGACACAGTGCTTATAACTGCTGTCAGTCACTTTTACAATCCTATGTTCAGTTCTGGACTTTGGATGTTGTCTGGTTGGTGTTTGCTTGTTCTTCTATTCAAACAAGTTTTCTTTACATGGACAGCCAATTTAGTAAACTGTTTCCAGGTTTGTCCTGCAAAACTTTTCTGCATAGTAGTCACTATGAAGAGCTTTTGGATCAGTGTGAGTAGCCCTCATAACAAAGAAATGAATTATCTCACAATTACATAGAGCTATATTCAGCCAGCTTTGCAGAGTAAACACTGCCTGAGATAAACACGGTTCATCAGTTTGCAGCTGTCTGTTACAGAAAACGCAGAAGTAGTCTTCATGCGTATTTCTTGTAAGATTTTAATTTAATACAGTACTTTTCATCAAGGCAAAGTGGTTAAAAGTGCTCATACAAAAAAGTGTTTATTTTCAATTTAACAAATTATGTTATACATCAATTTTAGAAAGGTGGTAGAGCAGTGTTTATATTAATGGCTGCTATACTATCTTAATCATTGTCATTATGGTGAGCAGAGCTTTAGTCCAGTGAAAAGTACTGGACATTTCTATATTCTGTGAAACAGAGGCACTGTTTTGAAGAAAATGGTGGCTGGTCCATTCAATGCCCAAGACTGAGGCTCTGATCCTTTGGAAGCTGTTAATAATTATTTATCCCACTGAAGAATGCTGATCCCCAGTTGTGAAGTAAAATATTTTTGTTTGCTTGATACTAGATAGGTTTATATTCAATGCAGAATGTTTAACGCACTGAAACTGCAAATGAACCCAACAATCTAAAATAACAGATACAGTTTTCTGGCATAATTGTAACTTGGTGGTACATTAATTACACAGTGAAGCTTTCTAAGTCTGAAGTGTAGGTGTTACATTGATGGTGTCTTGTGACAACCATTCAGAGTTCAAACTGATTATTAGACACACACACACACACACACACACACACACACACACACACACACACACACACACGTGAGCAGTTTTGGTGCCCTATTATTGAAGAAGCATTCCATCAGATTAAGCACATTTATATCTTAGAAGAAAAATGTTGTTATTGAAGTGACATTATGAACAGCACAACAGTGTATTACTAAGTCTCTGTGACCCTATTTGACACCATCTGGCACTATTCTTACCACTTTTGCTGTCTTTCCAGTTCCAGTTAAACAGTACCTTTTACTGCAGTCAGAGCAGACATTGCACAGTGAAAGCTGCTTGCCTCTTTATTATTTAACTACTATAATAATGCTGCTTACTGTTTCCATTTCTAATGGTTTCTTCAGGGTACCTTGCACTAAACTGACAATAATATTCTTGATATTATTATATTTAGTCTTTTAATCGGTGGTGGTCATCCCTTCTTTTATACTGTTTTACTTAGCATGATTTACAAAATGATTCTTTTGATTTATTTGGATTCATTAATTTTCAGATAATCTGTTTAATCCATTTCAAAGTTAAAGTCAAGCTAGAATCTATCCCATCATTCAGTAGCAGCATGACTAGTGAAATAATCCTGGTTGGGTGTCAGCCAATCAAGGCATACATATACAAAGACTCACTCACATATCACATACCCATACATGTCTGTGAGCAGTTTGGAAGACTACCAGTTCCCTTATTGCATGTTGATAATATGAGGGAGGAAACCAGACATTGCAGCAAAAACCAAAATAACACAAAGGCATACTTCTCAAACTCTTAGAACAAGAAATTTGTGCAAAGCTATAAATAAAAGTGAGACAAAGGCCCAAAAATAAGGGCATTTTTAAATATTGCTCTTACAAACTCAGAAAGTTAATAGAATAACAGATTTTACATTAGCATGAATATTCTGAAGGGTATGAAGTCTGAAACCCAAATGTCTGTCATTATTTTCTAACTCCAGTCTTTAATGATTTGCCACTAATTTGCCAGAAAACCAAAATGTTATGAAAAATGGACCAAAAATAAGAAGCAAAAATGTGGACATTCTGCGAAAATCTGTACAGTTGAAAGGTATGAGACACAAGAAGAACACATAGACCCTATAAAGAAGGCACCCCGATAGCTATGACACACCCTAATTTGCAAAATGATGTTATGTGGTGGTGTGCGGATATCATCATTCTCTCGTACCATAATAATCAGGTTCTTTCATTTCTAAAATAAAAATGCCCTTATACTTGTGACTGATCCTAAAAAAAAAAAAAAAAAAAAAAAAAAAAAACTATTGGCTTTACTTTATATTTTCTAGTTTCAAAAACTTATGTTCAGCATTTCAATAAAAGGGGCAGCTTTGTATGCCAGAATGCCACCTCTGCACCGAGAATGAGGACGGTAAATGATGGTTATATCAAAGTAACATTTAATGATGGCCTTAATAGGATCATGTGCTACATTTCCTTACTTTATTTATTTATTATTTATTTATTTATTGACATTTCATAAGCGGGAAAGTCCAATTGGGTAGGAGCCCATTTTCAGTGGAAGCCCAGGGAGAAAAGTTCCAAAGTATTACAAAAATTTTAAGTGCAATAATTTTACAGTCTTTACAATCTTTAAAAATAATACAAAAAAACCCTACAGTTTAGATAATTATACCAGATTCAACATACTATGAAAACACTGGTTAATAATATATACAATTTATATGGGTTCATAGATTAGTACTAGGCTAACTACCTTTGAAAGCAATTTTAAGCCTAGCCAATTACTCTGTGTGAGAGTCCAACCTTTTACGTTGCATGCGTAAGGTAACTAACTACCTTAACCATTATGCTGTCTTCCCTCACTGATTTAATAATTAGAGAAATTTTAGCCAGCTATAGAGAAATTAAAGGTAATATAACACAAACAGGAACTGCAATACAAAGTGAGAGGAAAAACAGGCTTATAGTATATTTAGAGAGAAAGCCAGAAGAAAGTAATTGATAGAAGTAAGGAAGTGAATGAGGAAGAGACAGTAAGGAGGTGCAAGGTATGAACAGGTATTTCTTCACATTTAGAGAGAGTTTGTCATGGTATTGAGAAAGAACAAAGTCAGATTTTGGCTAGGAAGTCTTTCAGAATGGTTTTGAAGGATGGGAGGGAGGGCTTATATATAAATAAATAAATACATATAAACTCTGCTTATAAACAAATAAACAAGCAGCTGACAATCTTATGCAGAGCTTTCCCATCATTCATTGGGAAGGAAATCAGCTAAAAGCCAAAGAATATCAACTAGTATATTGTAGAGCTGCAGACTTCTGTACAAATTGCAGATAAATTATGGCAAGTATTTTTTTTTTATTAATCCCTGCAGGCAACCATATATACTTAACATTGGAAGTTGCAGTCAGTAAATAACAGCTGTCTGTTGATAAAAGCTGCATGGGGTAATTGACTAGGCTTAAAATGGCCCATAAGGGCAGTTAGCCTAGTAATGACCTATGAACCTATGTGGAATGAAGCAAATACCTATGAACCTATGTCATTTACTTAAAGTTTTTAATTGCATGCATTACTTTCTGGCTACTATTGGTATGCTACATTTCCACTTTTTCTGATTTTGCCTCATATTTTGCCTGTCTACTATTATACATTTTAGGACATTTAGTTTTATACCATGGTTTGACACCAACTATCTGTTTGGAAAAGGCCCTTTTTGAGGATTTTGGCATCCTCTGGAAAGTATATAATGGTACCTAGTTTACAGTCATTAGCAAACTTGATCAGACAAAAGACTTTTAACCTAGCTTTGAGCTCTGGGAGGTAAATGCCAAACAGCAGTGGTCTGAAGACATAACCCTAATCTCTTGGATTCTGTTTGAGAGCCAATTTGTTGTTCATTGAGTTACATAGGGATAAACATTTAGCTGTGAGAGTTTATTAACAATACCCGAGTGTGGAATGGTGTTGAATGCCTTATTATATGGTGTGCACTGATTTTGCACTATCCTTTGCTTCAGTAACCTTTTTGAAGAACTCAATCATGTTGAGTAGGCAGGATATGCCCTTGCGAAAACTGAACTGACTTAGGCAACTTACAAACCCTTAACCCACATCCTTGTTTATTGATCTCAGTATGATCTTTTCCACAGCCTTACAGATGAGACTGGTCCGACTTATGGGTCTATAATTACCTGGGTCTGATGACATCCTGCCATTGTGTGGGGGAATGACTGTTGCTGATCTTCATTAGTCTGGCACATAACCTGTATGTGAGGCAGAGATAACCCCTCAGTAGCCTGTATGATACCAAAAAAGGGACAAGGCTTTAAGACAGTCTGTGTAGTTTTTAGGATTTAAGTCCTTGATTTTCCTGGTGAGAAAAATTGTTGTGGACACTCAATCTGTGTTAAGTGTTTAGACATATACATACATAGCAAAGGGGGAATTACACTCAATGACTGACCTAAAAAGTGCTAAGTACAATGGAATGATCACATCCATGGACCTAGGTACCATACCATTACTAATATGCTGTGGAATGAAAAAGGACTTTCTTACAATAGTGGATACATGGTGATATAAGGACAATTTGTTGTCAATAGAGATTCCCAGGTCCCTAACTACTAGACTGATTTCCAGGGGTGTGTTGTCAATGTAATAGTTACAGGGTACGTCATGCTTGCTGATGGAGACTATTAAACACTTTTTGGCATTTAGTTTTAGTCCATGCTTATGACACTAGTTATTTATTTGGAAAAAGCACTCTTGGAGGATTTTGATGTCATCTGGAGAGCTTATGATGGCATCAAGTTTTCGGTCATCTACAAAATGGGTTAGCCACAAACCCTTAATATCCGCTCAAGTAATAAATTCCCATTAGACATAACTAAAGCCAATAATGCCTCAGGGGAATCACTCTTCTCCAACTTCATACCTAAAATATGGAACACATTTCTTCTTTTCCCGGTTAGGGGTTGCCACAGTGGAGCATCTGTCTGCTCATGATTGGCAGTGGAGTTTTACGGTGTTCAGTTGCCAGCCCAGCGCCCAACCTTCCACTGAAGGCAAATACATGCAGACACTCACACCTAGGGCCAATTTGGAGTGTCCACTTCACCTACAGCATGTCTTTGGGATATGGGAGGAAATCGGAGCACCCAGAGGAAACCCACGCGACCACAGGGAGGACATGCAGACTCCGCACAGAAGGCACCCCAGCCGAGGATCGAACTGGAGAACGTCTTGCTGTGAGGTGACAATGCTAACCGCTGCACCACCGTGGCCACCACACTGCCTAGCAATATATTGTCTACTACTTTTTTAGTTCAGTTTAAAATAATCCTTAAAAACTCACCTAATAAATACCTGGCTCTGTTCATGTACTAGTCCTGGATAACTTAACCCTTGATTTGCTAATCTATCTACATTCTAATCTCAGATGCAAAGTTCCTACTAACTCTAAATAGCAGTAAAGGTCTTCTCTATCAATCTTATCATTTCCTTGGACAATTTTACACTCTCATACCCTGTCTAGATAATAAATATAAATATGCATTCCCTATTTGTTTGTCTTTCACATTTGATGTAACTGTAAAAGTTCTTATTGTACTCTTAATCTAAATGTGCACTGTTGATTTATTTGTATTTGCACATTTTATGCTTATGTGGCTCTTTTCTCCCTGTGCCTCTGCTGAAAAAAGACTTGTGTCCAGTCCTTCCTGGTAAACAAATGTAAAATAAAACAGTAAGAAAAAACAAACCTCAAGGTCCCAACTGCCACTCAATGATACAAAAAAATATATTTGGCTGCATTCAAATGTAAAATGAAATAAATAATAATAAAATAAATTTGACATCTGTGAAGTAAATGTCAGAGATGAGTGGTCCAAGAATTGAACCCTGGACTATATATACCACTAGCAACAGATCTTTTAGATGAGGCAAGATGCCTACCGTAATTTCTTGAATTTTATTTGTAAGGCAATTTGCTAGACAATGACTTACATAGGGACTAAACTGTGTAAACATCTAGCAACCATTGTCTATGGCATGTGGGACCTTCTCATAGTAGATAACTACATTAAGTAGGGAGGCTGTCCA
The DNA here is from genome assembly GCF_019279795.1 of Protopterus annectens. Taxonomy (NCBI): domain Eukaryota; kingdom Metazoa; phylum Chordata; order Ceratodontiformes; family Protopteridae; genus Protopterus; species Protopterus annectens. Next base: position 105,294,091 of record NC_056737.1, read on the forward strand.
TTTGCCAAAGCCAAACTGCTGTGGATAAGGTTTTTAATATCATAGTTTATGAGGTAAGATGTGATGCATTCCATTGTTTTGCAAATCAGACTAGTTAGGCTAATGGGTCTATAGTTTCTTGGGTCCATGGCAGGGTCACCTTTGTTTAGTGACATGAACAGTACAGTTTGTCATACTTTGGGACAAGTCCTGTGCTAAGCTCAAGTTAAGCAATTTATGGAGGAGTTTCACAAGGGCATGTTTGGCTTTATTTTTAGGCATTGAGGTAATTAATCATGCCCTCATGGAAGTATTAATTTTGGTCTTACAGAATTCCTTCAGTATGTGTTCCTTTGTGAAATTGCCAGGAGTAAATGATTCAGGAATTTGTGGACTTAAGACAGTTGTTTCCAGGAAGAAGTCTGTACTAAATATGTCTGCTAGTATATTTGCCCTATGTACTGTATCTGAGAGTATGATGCAATTTTGGTTAAGGTTAGAATAGTTGTATCAGAATTTATTTCAGACAAAAAAAACAAAAAAAAACAAAACGTTCACTTGACCATGAGCTGAAGAAATAAACTTTAATAATCCAAAAAGCATATGCTTTTACTAACTAAGGCTCTTTGTCAAACCATTTACAAATCACAAATAAAATGCAGTTTATATAACATTTTAATCTATGTAAGCAAGTCACATAATCAGTGTTTCAGCCCATCAGAGTTTAACACTGGTTTTAAAGAGACAGCAACATTCATGCCCAGAAATGTCATTGCATGTAACTGCACAAACCATTTATACTCTGCTTGATCTGTAATGCCAACAATATTTATCTGTAATACCAACAGTATAACAACTTCTTTGTTAAAGTGTTTACTTTAGGGCTATTAAAGTTTATATCTTCAGCTTATGGTTGAGAAGCATTTTTTTTTGTTTGTTATTGAGTCGTTCTGAACATTCATTTAGCTCACTATTTTTGATGGTTGTTTAGAATCTATTTTAGCCTGCTTTACAGTCTGGCTCTCCCTGGTTTCTCCATTGTATGCTTATACATGGAGTTGTCAGGGTCTATGTTTACTCATCGAAGGTTCACTTCTGCCAACCTCCAATGACTGAACACTACCCATTGAACGTTCATTCATCACATGTTCATTTCAGTGAAAGTGTGAGACAGGGAAAGTAACTAGTTGGCCAACATTTCTCCATCACACACACAGTAGTATTCCAAACCCACCCAGGTAGGGGGGGCTGTGCCCCCAGCACCCCCAACTATAAATACCAACTCTGAGATTGCACTACAGTGGGGAAAAGGGCACATTTCTTGATGTTGGCCAACTACTTCCATGCCCTTTTCCCCACTGTATTGCGGTCTTGAAGTTGGTATATATAGTTAGGGTGGGTGTGTGTGTGGGGGGGTGCAGTCCCTCCACCTGGGTGGGTTTGAAATACTGCGGTGTGTGAGACAGGGAAATGTTGGCCAACTAGTCTCATACATTTGCTGAAGTGAACGTATGATGAATGGATGCTTGCTGTCTAGTGTTCGATCACTGGAGGTTCACAGAAGTGGACCTTTGATGAGTAAACATAGACCCAAGTTGTCAATCGTCAAGTTTGCATTTTTCAGTGATATTCGGCCACACAGAATTTGTATGAAGCACTTGAGTTTAATTTTTTTGTACTTTTGCATTGACTGCTTATCCCAGTTCTAATCTCACAATGTAAACTAAATTAAGCATCTTTATTATCTTACTAAAGAAATTTGTTACAAAAGAAATCAGATGCTGCATCATTATATTAGTTTAACAGAACAAGAAAGGTTCATTAACATTTCCCTTGGTTAAACATACTACAGCTTCATCTGGATGAAACAAGCCAGTTAAAGCTACAGATCATTGAATCCTGTAAAAAAGTGAACATGGGGATCTTTGCACCCAGTACCCCCTTATTTAAATATACTAAATAGACACTCAAATTGAATCACTGCCTGCATTCATACAGAAACTGTATTGGCAATGACTTGTTAAAAAGAACAGTGGCTGGGGAGCTGAACATCAGGGAGTTGAACTCCACCAGTTTAAACTTCATCCGCTTTATGAAGAATGAAGACCATTATGAAAATCAAACGACTGCAATGCCAGTCACAGAGCCAGTCCCACAAGCCACTAAAACCACCACCGTTTATTAATATAACCAACAGATAAGCACTTTCGTCTAACACAAATACTAAAGACTTCATCAGATAATACAATGTAACCACATTCCCAATTTAAAACATTCACAGATCACATGACAAAACAGAATACATTATTTAAAGATATACCATTTTAAAATACATACTTAAATAAATATTTTTATGAAATCAGCCATAAAAAACGAATGCAGCACATCATGAAATTCATTGCAAATACAGTGACCAAATATTAAAATGTTCACAAAATGTTTTTTTTTTTTTTTTTTTTTATAAAAGGATGTTTTTTAAAACTTGCAGCCCCCTATCTCATATCCGCCTTCAACTTCAAAAGACAGGTGCTAGACAAGATTTCATTAAGTCCCAGGGCACTTCCTGCATTGAAACGTAATTGCCAAAAGAGTTCTTTCTTTTCTAAATATAAGCCCCAGGGTCCCCCTCTAGTATTCACAATGACCTTCTCCAAGACAGTAAACTTAAACTCATGTCCCAGATATTCAGAAATATGCTTAAATAAAGCATTAGTATTTTTATTCTTCCTAATTTCATATAAATGCTCATAGATACTTTATTTTAGTTTATACTCAGTTTTACAATATAAAACTCCAGACAGCCCTGGCATAAAGTTAAACAAATGACACCTCTTTTGTTACAATTATAGTTACCTTTAACCTTCAATTGCTCACCTCTTATAAAGAAAGAGTCTCCAATCATTATATTTTTACAATATGTACAGCATCCACTTTTTTCATACCATTATTTTTATTCCTACTCATATAGTTTTTCATGGACTCAAACAGATTTTTAAAACTCCTTCCTATTTTATATATTATAACAGGCCAATCTCCCACTTTTTCTTTAATCCCTGTGTTCTCAGCCTTAAGGCACCAATTTTTCTTCAAACACTATTTCACTAAATCGCTAGCCAAGGAATAAGTCATAATAAAACTACACTTATAATCAGTCTTCAAGGCACCCATTTGTTCCAGTTCCAATACTACTGTATTTTCTGAATTAATATTATTAATCATAATAGCCATCATGATAGGTTTAAAAAACTCACTTCTTATTTTATTAATAACTTTTCTGGGTATCCTTTGTTTAAAAACATGTCTTTTAACATCATACACATAACACCACACAGCCGCTCTCCCTTCAGATGGACATAACACTACATGGCCACTCTCCCTTCAGATGGCATACACTTGCTTCAACAGTTCTGATCATAGCACATACCACAGAAATGCTGTCTCTCAAATTTGGTAAAAATATGCTCAAACAATCAGCATTTTGCAAGCAGTGAAAGGCAAACTTAGAATTTTTGTTATAAAAAGTGCCAAAGCATGTCTACTTCACCCATCATTGTGGGACATAAAGTGCAGCAGAGGCCACCAGTCTATAAAATAATAAACTTATATTGCAAAAAAAAAACCAAACAAACAGAAAAAAGGCAAATTCCTTCCAAAATAATCACACGGAATGACAAAACAACTTAACATACATGCAAGTAAAATCATAGCTAACATACGGTAAAGGGGAAGCTGCCATGAGTGCAAATTGGTAGAGGGGTATGATTGGCAGAAGAGGTCATGGTCAGTTCCTTAGTTCCTTCAGGCCAGTGGTGCTGATGACAGGGTGTTACGGAAGGCTGTCCTTTTATTTCTTTGAACTGTGAAGGTGTTTTAGACATATTATTATCTTGATATGGTTAATAACTTATTTTATTATTTCTTTATTTATTTTACATTTGTTGACCAGGCTAGTCTAACTGGATATATATCCATTTTCAGTAGAGGCCCTGGGAGATAAGCTCCATGACACACAGATAAAATAACAGCAAATATCAAAAATAACATCAGTTGTATATACAAGGACATTTCTGGTTAACACAGAAATTTTCAGAGAGGACAGAAATCAATAGAGTGTAAAATGCAGGTACAAATCAACATATAGATACAGTGCATAATGAAAAAAATGAGGCGTACCAGTTATAAAACATACAAGTACAGTACATAATAACATAAGAGGCAGTTTAATGTTTAGTTATAGTAATAGTGAAATTTTAACAAATAAGTATCCAATGGGATAGAAATAATGAAATACAGAGTGAAAAGGTAAAAGAAATTGTTAGTAAGGAAGATAAAAGAGTTAATGAAAAGAATAGGGTAGGCAGAGCATATTTTCGATAGACTAGATAACTAGTCAGGTTTAGTACAGCGGCATAACCAGTGTGTTCTGAGGAAATGTTTCAGTCTGTTTTTGAACAGTGATATAGAGGAAAGTGAGGAAAGGTCACTGGGTAGGAGATTCCAGAATTTTCCCACAGTATTAGAGAAGAGAGAATCTCCAGCCCTGTTATTAGATTTATATGTGTTAACTAGAAGTTTCTGAGATGAACATAAGGACTTCAGATTTTTATAGGGGGTGATAATGTTAGATAGAATAGGAGTATCAGAGAATTGATAAAGAGTCTTATGGGCAATGATTAGTTGGTGGTATTTAAGCAGATTCTATAGTTCCAACCATTCTAGCTGCTTTAAATTAAAGCAATGGTGAGTCATAAATGGGTTGCCAGTAACAAATCTGGCTATGTTATTGTAGGAAGTTTCCATTTTATTGAGGTTGTTCTTAGATAGATTAGTGAAAATGGATGAGGCATAGAGGAGTGTAGAGATTAGATGAGTGTGTGCAATAGTAGTTCTAGCTGTAGGTGATAGGAAGGGTTTAATTCTGTAGAGAGAGACACGTTTTTTGTTGACAGATTTTATAGTGTTGTTGATGTGAATGTCAAAGGTGAGGTTGTTGTCAATGATAATACCAAGTAGCTTGGTAGTTGGGTCAGGTGGTATAATGGCACAATTAGTGGATGTAACTGAAAAATCTATGGGAGAGGACTTATGAGTAGGATTGAAAAGGAGGAGTTTTGTATTTTTGGGGTTCAAGAGAAGACAATGGAGAGTGAACCATTGTTCAACTGTGTTAAATACTTTTTGGGTAAGGGAGTGAAGTTCAGGAGTGGTTGTGGTTGAGCATATAAGTGTGGAGTCATCTGCGTATTGTATGCAAGTAGCATGGGGGATTGCTAGATGATGGTCATTGATAAAAATGGAGAACAGGAGAGGTCCTAATATGGACCCCTGAGGGACACCGAGTTTAACTGGTAGGTGGGTAGATAAAGTGTTGTGCCAAGCACAGCCTGTTGTCTTTTATGTAAGTTAGATTGGAACCATTTAATTGAGAGTGCATCTAAGGACAGGTATTTGAGGATATCAATAAGAATTTGATGATTTACCATGTTGAATGTTTTGGACAGATCGATAAATAGTGCAGAGGAAAGCATATTACAGTTATGTTTTTTGTTAATAGAATCTGTAAAGGAAAGGAGGGCAGTGGTAGTGCTATGGGAAGGGCTGAAACCATGTTGACAGCTAGAAAGTAGGTTATTTTGGATTAGGTGGTCTAGCAATTACCTATGGATGCATTTCTCCATGATCTTTGCCAAAGGAGAAAGAAGGGCTATGGGACAGTAGTTGGAGAATTCAGTGGAGTTACCACCTTTATGAAGGGGGATAATATGGGAGACTTTCCAGATGCTAGGGATGTGACCTTCGCTAATAGTTCTATTGATCAGAATGGCGATGGGGTAAGCGATTGACTTGGCAGATTTCTGCAGATATTCAGCAGGTAGTTGGTCTGCTGAAGGAGAGCATGGTTTCAGTTTTGGGATTAGGGCAAGAATGTGGGTTGTTGGGACTGGTTGGAGATGAAATGGAGGAGGTGGGATTTTGTTATAGGTAGGTAAAGTGAAGTTATTAGATGATAACTGACTGGCTAGTATTTGGATAGCATCAGTGAAAAATGTATTGAAGGCATTGGCAGTATGCATGGGATTTTCCTGGTCTGTGTTTTGTGGATTTGGTGTAATGGATTGATCTGGATGTAGTAATTGGTTAATGCATGCCCATAATTTTTGTGGGTTTTTATGGTTAGCTTTATGAAATTGAAGGTAGCAGTTTCTTTTATCAGACAGTATAGCTTTCTTAGTGTTATTTCTTAGTTGTCAGAAATGTTGTTGGTCTACAGGGTTTTTAGTCATTCTCCATTTGGCCCAGTATTTATTTCTGAGATGGATTTTCTGTTTGGTTTCTTTAGAAAGCCATGGGGTGGATTTGGTCTTGATTCTGATTGAACGGGTTGGTGCATGGGGATCAAGAATGGCTAAGAAGTTAGAATTAAAGTATTGAACCGCTTCTTCCAGAGGGAGGTATCTTAAGGGAGACCAATTGCATGCACTTAGTTCCCTTTGGAAGAGATCATGGTTAAAGTTCTTTTTGGATCTGATATTCCTGACAATGGTAGGAATAGGAGCATAGGTTTTATGCCTGATGATGTAGGTAAGTGAGTGGTCACTTATGTCATCAGGGAGGGTTCCAGATTCATATATTTGAGGATGGTTATTTATCAGAATCCAGTCTAATGTGCTTTCTTTCTTCTAATGTTTGTTTATCCTGGTGGGGAAGGTAATGATTTGAGAAAAAACGTATAGGTTAATGTGGGTGGTAGGATGGCTGCTGCTACAGCAATTCCAATCAATATTTATTTCACCAAGGATTATGGTTTCTTGGGGCAGGTGTTGAGATGGCCAGTAAAGGATATTTTCCATGATGGTATAGTTATTACCAGGGGTAAATAGATACAGATAATATAGATGGCTTTGGTATAGTTAAGTTGAAGTTTGGATATGAGAATTTCAGCATTGGTATTAAGAGGTGGTTTATAGTCATAAATTGTTAACTGAAATCCAGATTTGAATAGAATAGCAACTCCCCCACCCTTTTTGGCTACACGGTCGAGTCTCAGGATATAACATCCTGGTGGGATAATTTCATTGTCTTTGGTTACAGGTTTTAGCCATGTTTCTGTTAAACAGAGAATATCAAAGGAGTAGACTTCTAAGAGAGTATGGAGTTGAGCAGTTTTATTGTTAATGCTACGAATATTGAGATGAGCTAAAAGGAGTGAATTAGATAGTTTAGTAATGGAATAATTAGTGGATTGGTTCGGGTTGGGGAGAGAGTTAGGAGTTGTTGTTGGGCCTGGGTTTGGGTGAATGTCTCCATCTTTTAATGGGTGGAGTTGTTTGAGATAGCTTGGATTTGGGAGCCTGCTATTTAGGAGTAGTGATCTCTTGGGATTGAGATTGTTATATCTAATGTGGAGTATTCTATGATATTTAGCTAGTAGATAGCTGGGTGTTGCTGTTTAGTTAGCATGGACAAAGAGGATGTGTAGTAAAGGAGAGTTGGTTAGCTTATCTGGGTATTGAATATATGGACCTAATTGGTGTTTGTAGGAGGAGAGTATATAGGCATAAGTGATAGGTGGAAGCAGTGTAAGTAAGAGAAGTAGTTGGAAATGAGCAGTGGTATGTACTTTATCCATTGGGATGGATATGATATTAGTTGTGTTATTGAAGGTAAGAAGTATAGTAGTTGTGAATAAGGGGAAGAGAGGGGTGTGGTAGGAAATAAAAGAAGTGGTTAGAGAAGGCTGGAGTGGGAGTAGTTGACCAATAGGAAAGATCCCTGAGAGTAATGTGAGGGGGAAGGGGAGTGACTAGTAAGTATAAGAGTAGGATCCCTGGGGTGGGTGGGAACTGGGGGTAGTGAGAGGAGCGTAGTGAGCCCGCAGGGTGAATGGAGTGGGTAGATACAGGTAAGGAAGCAGCTAGAGAAGAAACAACCAGCAGTCCTGGCTACAGAAGGTGAGTTGGATAAGTCAGAAGTGGGTAAAAACAGAGATAAGAGAACCTGGAATCAGTAGTAGTAGACAGTATAGTAAAGGGTGAAATGTGAAGAACTAAAAAGCAGGTCTGGGACTACAGAAAATAAGGTAAGTAATTAAGAAAATCAGGGGATAAGCATGAGAATGAGAGTAGGAAAGGGTGCCACCTAGTGGACAGGTCTTATATTGCAGGTAGATATGAGAGGGAGTTCGCTTGATTAAAACTGGGGAAGACTGAGTGCTAGGAATGCGAGTTACTATGGAGGATACGGGGGAGTGGGTGTTAAGGTACTATAAAGGGAGGGAGGGTAGAGGCTGCTGGCTGTCCTGGCTCAGAAGGTGCATTGACACATATAGCAATGGTACAATTGCTGAAAGTATTTCTGGCAGGAATTAGAAGGCAAACATACTTTTCTCGTTTCCTTGAGAGAGGGTGCAGGGAATTAAGGCTGTGAGGTGAACCTGCTGGTATTTGGAGAGGGTCGTTAGGTTCCTAGAGACTAGTGCTGGAAGCACAAGAAGAGCAGGGTAACTTAAGGGAGAAAGAGAGACAAAGTAGTGAAGAGAAACAATAGCACAAGGCAAGGCAAGTATGGTTAAGTTTCACAACATTCACAATGACAATATGTAAAGTTAGTAAATATACATTTCCATTTTCTTGGTAGCAGCAACAGAAAGTATTTGAAAACAAAAGGTCTGTTCCTCTAAGCAATAGCAGTAAATATAAAAGTAGCAACAAACATTCACTCTTACTTGGGAGCAGCACTAGTAAGCACCTTAAAAACAAGTTCTGTGAGTTAATGCTGTATTAGGGCACTATGTGTAGGGTCAGTAGGACTGATATCTACACATTAGGATAGGCCATTAAATCCTTGATGTAGTGCTACAAAGAGACATTGTATCTAACAGTTCCCAGTGCAGCTACCACAGCTAGCCAAGGGGTTTTATGCAGCAGTCAACAGGGACTGCTGTCCAGGTGTACTATTGTCAGCAATTCAGCTCCTTGTACTCTACAGAGCTAAAAAAAAACAGAAAGGCTACCAGTAATTATTACCCAAATACCAGGAATAAGCCTGGAAATCACTTCCTGAGCTAAACATAGCCTAGTGGTACTTAACAGGCCCAAGGGGCAACTAACCGAGTAATTGCTTATGTGCAATGAGGTTCCTGGGACACCACCGTACTGGAAAAGCACTTACTGGAGTACAATGTGGGGAACTAAACCCAAAAGAGCAACCTCTACTACTCCAGTTAGCTCATAAAGCATTTAAAGCTTCTAGGGCTCTATAGGGCAGGAGATCGCTAAAAAGTACAGAATATAGAAAATGCAGGAAAATTGCAGTTCTTATCCCAGTGTTCAGCAAGATCTTAAAGTACACCTGGACTATATTGTCAATAATAGCCCCTTTGAGTGAGTAGTGCGCTGTGGAAGGGAGGTACATAGAGAGCAATTAGGCATCAGAGTAGGCGCTAACACCCATTAAGAGTCTCCACGTGGGTGGCGTAGTTAAAAAGTCGCTTACAGGCTTAAAAATAATGTTGCTAAAAAACAAACACAACAGAGGGAAGTATGTAGAGAAACGGCTTGGTTAGAGGTTATGCTTCAAGGTGTCACCATTCAAAATGCCGTTTACAGGCTTGAGACAAGCAGCAGTAATGTTGGTACACTCAGAAAATAGCTCTGCATGAGCGGCGTTCTAAGAATTAGCCAGTACCGGCATATTAAAGCACAAATACCGTAACTGTTATTTTACAATCCACAAATAGCCGAACTTGCACAGTTAGGCATAAGAGCAAATTCTAAATGCCCACGATGTGTCACCACGTGGATGTCGTATTTCAGAAAAGCCATATCCTACTTAGGAAACCAGCATTCAAATACTGGCACACACAAGAAAGTACCGCTTGGGTACGAGATGAGTTTTAGCTGTTACCAGGTTACTAAACAACAATTTAAACTAATCTACACCTAAATCATTAAAATAACTGAGCTAGTATACTACAAATGCTCCACAAATGGGGCAACACACAGAATTGACGTTGCAGATAAGAATACCGGCTTTAAACAAAGTTAAACCAAATCTATACGTCAGCATTTAATTAAGCAACCTGCACACTACAAAATGCTCCACAAGTGAGGCAAGGAACAAAGTAGACTATACAGGTGAACATATAAGCAAACTACACGTATTACAACATCAGCAGGTTAGAAGTCATTACAAATACACGCCAACTAGAGACATTTAAACAGCAGCAGTGTAGCAGATGGTTATTAGACTCACAGTTCACACTTAAGCATGTCAACAATTAGAATGGTAAGCAACAACACGCATAAACATTACATACCACAGGCAAAAAGATGCTGGGAGAGGAGCAGACAGCAGCCAGGGCTTTTCCCGATTACTAAAGATGGCACCCCAGAAAACCCAGGGTATTTATGGGAGTCTAGAGGATAACAGAGGAGAAGGGAGGAGAGTAAGGGGAAGAGCAGGTAGAGGTAGGGGGGGCAAGAGACAGACAATCTCAGGATAGACTATTGGACATCATGCAAGATGTGGAGAAAGGTATAGAATGCAAGTGAAACAGGAAGGCAAGGGCTGCAAAAAGCTGGGGTCCAGAGGACAGGGAGAAAGACAGGCAGTAGGGAGGTGAGAAGGAGCTAAGTTCTGAAACAGAAGACAGGTAAGGAAGCAGCTAGAGAAGAAACAATCAGCAGTCCTGGCTACAGAAGGTGAGTTGGATAAGTCAGAAGTGGGTAAAAACAGTGATAAGAGAGCCTAGAATCAGTAGTAGTAGACAGTATAGTAAACGGTGAAATGTGAGGAACTAAAAAGCAGGTCTGGGACTACAGAAAATAAGGTAAGTAATTAAGAAAATCAGGGGACAAGCATGAGAATGAGAGTAGGAGAAGGGTGCCACCTAGTGGACATATCTTATATTGCAGGTAGATATGAGAGGGAGTTCGCTTGATTAAAACTGGGGAAGACTGAGTGCTAGGAATGCGAGTTACTATGGAGGATACGGGGGAGTGGGTGTTAAGGTACTATAAAAGGAGGGAGGGTAGAGACTGCTGGCTGTCCTGGCTCAGAACGTGCTTTGACACCTATCGCAATGGTACAATGGCTGAAAGTATTTCTGGCAGGAATTAGAACGCAAACACACTTTTCTTGTTTCCTTGAGAGAGGGTGCAGGGAATTAAGGCTGTGAGGTGAACCCACTGGTATTTGAAGAGGGTCCTTAGATTCGTAGAGACTAGTGCTGGAAGCATAAGAAGAGCAGGGTAACTTAAGGGAGAAAGAGAGACAAAGTAGTGGAGAGAAACAATAGCACAAGGCAAGGCAAGTATGGTTAAGTTACACAAAACATTCACACTGACAATATGTAAAGGTAGTAAATATACATTTCCATTTTCTTGGTAGGAGCAACAGAAAGTATTTGAAAACAAAAGGTCTGTTCCTCAAAGCAGTAGCAGTAAATATAAAAGTAACAACAAACATTCACTCTTACTTGGGAGCAGCACTATTAAGCACCTTAAAAACAAGTTCTGTGAGTTAATGCTGTATTAGGGCACTATGTGTAGGGTCAGTAGAACTGATATCTACGCATTAGGATAGGCCATTAAATCCTTGATGTAGTGCTACAAAGAGACATTGTATCTAACAGTTCCCAGTGCAGCTACCACAGCTAGCCAAGGGGTTTTATGCAGCAGTCAACAGGGACTGCTGCCCAGGTGTACTATTGTCAGCAATTCAGCTCCTTGTACTCTACAGAGCTAAAAAAACAGAAAGGCTACCAGTAATTATTACCCAAATACCAGGAATAAACCTGGAAATCACTTCCTGAGCTAAATATAGCCTAGTGGTACTTAACAGACCCAAGGAGCAACTAACCGAGTAATTGCTTATGTGCAATGAGGTTCCTGGGACACCACCGTACTGGAAAAGCACTTACTGGAGTACAATGTGGGGAACTAAACCCAAAAGAGCAACCTCTACTACTCCAGTTAGCCCATAAAGCATTTAAAGCTCCTAGGGCTCTATAGGGCAGGAGATCGCTAAAAGGTACAAAATATAGACAATGCAGGAAAATTGCAGTTCTTATCCCAGCGTTCAGCAAGATCTTAAAGTACACCAGGACTATATTGTCAATAATAGCCCCTTTGAGTGAGTAGTGCGCTGCGGAAGGGAGGTACGTAGAGAGCTGCTAGGCATCAGAGTAGGCACTAACACCCATTAAGAGTCTCCACGTGGGTGGCGTAGTTAAAAAGGTGCTTACAGGCTTAAAAATAATGTTGCTAAAAACCAAACACAACAGAGGGAAATATGTAGAGAAACGGCTTGGTTAGAGGTTATGCTTCAAGGTGTCGCCGTTCAAAAAGCTGTTTACAGAGTTGCGACAAGCAGCAGTAATGTTGGCTCACTCAGAAAATAGCTCCGCATGAGCGGAGTTCTAAGAATTAGCCAGTACAGGCGTATTAAAGCACAAATATCATAACTGTTATGTTACAATCTACAAATAGCAGAACTTGCACAGTTAATCATAAGAGCAAATTCTAAATGCCCACGATGTGTCGCCACGTGGATGTCGTATTTCAGAAAAGACGTATCCTACTTTGGGAACCAGCATTCAAATACTGGCACACACAAGAAAGTACCGCTTGGGTACGAGATGAGTTTTAGCCATTACCAGGTTACTAAACAACAATTTAAACTAATCTACACCTAAATCCTTAAAATAACTGAGCTAGCATACTACAAATGCTCCACAAATGGGGCGACACACAGAATTGACGTTGCAGATAAGAATACCGGCTTTAAACAAAGTTAAAACGAATCTATACCTCAACATTTAATTAAGCAACCTGCATGCTACAAAATGCTCCACAAGTGAGGCAAGGAACAAAGTAGACTATACAGGTGAACATATAAGCAAACTACACGTATTACAACATCACCAGGTTAGAAGTCATTACAAATACACGCCAACTAGAGACATTTAAACAGCAGCAGTGTAGCAGATGGTTATTAGACTCACAGTTCACACTTAAGCATGTCAACAATTAGAATGGTAAGCAACAACACGCATAAACATTACATACCACAGGCAAAAAGATGCTGGGAGAGGAGCAGACAGCAGCCAGGGCTTTTCCCGATTACTAAAGATGGCACCCCAGAAAACCCAGGGTATTTATGGGAGTCTAGAGGATAACAGAGGAGAAGGGAGGAGAGTAAGGGGAAGAGCAGGTAGAGGTAGGGGGGGCAAGAGACAGAGACAGACAATCTCAGGATAGACTATTGGACATCATGCAAGATGTGGATAAAGGTATAGAATGCAAGTGAAATAGGAAGGCAAGGGCTGCAAAAAGCTGGGGTCCAGAGGACAGGGAGAAAGACAGGCAGTAGGGAGGTGAGAAGGAGCTAAGTTCTTAAACAGAAGACAGGTAAGGAAGCAGCTAAAGAAGAAACAATCAGCAGTCCTGGCTACAGAAGGTGAGTTGGATAAGTCAGAAGTGGGTAAAAACAGTGATAAGAGAGCCTAGAATCAGTAGTAGTAGACAGTATAGTAAACGGTGAAATGTGAGGAACTAAAAAGCAGGTCTGGGACTACAGAAAATAAGGTAAGTAATTAAGAAAACCAGGGGACAAGCATGAGAATGAGAGTAGGAGAAGGGTGCCACCTAGTGGACAGATCTTATATTGCAGGTAGATATGAGGGAGTTCGCTGGATTAAAACTGGGGAAGAGTGAGTGCTAGGAAAGGGAGTTACTATGGAGGATATGGGGGGGGGATGTTAAAGGGGCACTGGCTCAGATTTTTTGCTAGAGGAGTTTGTTTACATTTTAGTACTCTGTTAAGTCACATGTTCAGCTAGAGGCAAGGTTTTCAAATAGCCTTTTTAGCATACTGCAGGTCAGATTACACAAACTCTCAGTGGGGGTTTTTAGAGGAAATGCTTAGAACTTGCAGCTGCAGTTTGTCCTTTTGTATTTTCCTTCCCCCACTCATGAGCAATTAGATTAGCTGAATGACTGGATTTTACTCAGCTAGAGATGCTATCTTCTTGTCACTCATACACCTAGAGCCTCTTTAGCAATTAAATGATAGCTACTTTACTATGTACTTATAGGTTCATAGGTTCATACTAGGCTATCTGCCCTGGGGCATTTACAAGCCTAGCCTAAGTGTGTTTGGCTTCCGCCACCCTTCCTTAGAATTGAGTTTGCTATACCCTTTTTAAGGTTAGTTAACTGAGCCTCTGTCTAGCAGAGACACAGAAGTAATCCCCGGGGTGAATCTACGATCTCCCATCCACTCATCAAGATTCCTCTTGAAGAGAGTCAGTGAGGTGCTCTGCCTAACATGGATCGGTATTGTATTCCAAAGTGAAGGGAGCCTCTGTGTTATGAATCTGTCCCTCCAGCACGTTCTATTTAGCTCTGTGCTGAGGTTCAAATCCCTCGAGCGCGTGGTTCTAAGGGATTTGGATTTTCTGAGGTGGAGCAAGTTCATTAATTCTGGGTTGGACATAGCTTTGTATGTCAGGCATAGATTGCCTCGAAGTAGACAGTATGCAACTGAGTAAAGCTGGAGTTTCTTTAACCTGGCTGCATATGGCATCTGCTTGAGTCCCTTGATCCTCTTTGTGAGGTACTTTTGGGGTCTTTCCACCTGCTGCAGGTGGCGGGTAAGGTACATCCCAAAAGGGGCATTGTATTCTATGATGGGCTTGATGAGGGATGAATAGAGGGGCACTATTACCTCCCCTGATCTGGATGTGAATCCTTTCGTGATAAGGTGGGCTATGTAGAAGGTCTTTCTAACCACTTTGGCAACGTGGTTGTCAAATGAGAGATTGCTATCAACTTGGGTCCCGAGATCCCTAATTACTTCTTCTGTATTTAATGGGTTTCCACCTATATGGTAGTTTGTGGGCACTTTATTTTTGCCAAAGGGTATGACTATATACTTCTTGGCATTCAGCTTTAGGCCATGGCTCTGGCACCAGTTATCCATCTCTGTGAGACCTTTTTGAAGGATGTTCGTGTCAGCTGGAGAGTCAATAATGGCTCCCAGCTTGCAGTCATCCGTGAATTTAGTCAGCCATAGTCCTCCCGCGCTGGCCTGTACCTCGGAAAAGTATATGCCGAACAAGAGAGGTCCCAGGACCGAGCCCTGTGGGACACCACTTGTGACCTGTTTCGAGTCAGACATGACTCCGGCAATTCTGACTCTGTGGGTTCTGTCTTTGAGCCAGTTAGCCACCCATCTTGTGACATAGGGGTTTATGTTTAAGCTGGATAGCTTATCTATGATGCCTGAGTGGGGTATTGTGTCAAATGCCTTTGCGAGGTCCAGATAGGCCGTGTGGACTACCTTCCCTTCATCTATGGCCTTGGTGACTGTTTCGAAGAAGTCAACCAGGTTCAAGAGGCAGGATCTGCCCTTGACAAAGCCGAACTGAGTAGGATCCCATGTCTGTAGGTCCCCAATGTCTTTGTTTATGAGTTCCATGATGATCCTCTCCATGGCTTTGCAGATAAGGCTAGTCAGGCTTATGGGGCGATAGTTACCAGGGTCTGTTGAGGCACCACCTTTGTGGAGCGGGACCACTGTTGCTGTACGCCATTCTTTGGGTACATATCCCATAGTGAGGCGAGATTGTATAGCATTTTTACGTGTGGGTTTAATTCTTCTTGGAGTTAGTGTAGGACGCAACTCGGGACACTGTCTGGTCCCATTGAGGCAGTGTTTTTTGCCTTGGATAGGGCGGCCTTCACCTGGACATCTGAGATGTTTGGGAGGCTGCACTCTACTAGGATAGATATTTGCTCCTTAGGGGGAAAGGGGGGGAAAGTTTGCACTGAACCTGTCTGCCAGGATGTTGGCAATGTCTGTGGGTTCAGTGTATTTTTTGTCATTTAGAATCAACTCTGAACATACCTGGGAGTTGCATCCCAGGTTCCTAACATAGCTAAAGAAGGCCTTGTGATTGTCTTTTGTGTCCTGTGCAAATTTTCTTTTGAAACTGGCCTTGGAGGATTTTATGAGGGATCGTAATTTTTTGCTAGTACTGATCAGAGATGCCTTCCCTTTTAGGGATTTTGCTCTATCATGTAGTAGCTTCCTCCTTCTGTTGTACAACTTATTTATGGCTGGGGTCCACCAGACTGGACGCCTGCCTTTGGTCGCTTGGGTCTTGGTTTTGTTTGGGATAGCATGGTCCATGCACTCCTGGAGATGTCCATAGAATGCCTTTATATAGGATTCCGTGGTTTGGGCCGTAGTTTCCACCAATCCTGGGGCCTTGAAGGTTTCCACTTCGGATTTGAGAAGTGGGAAGCTCGCTTTTGAGAAGTTCTTCACTGTGGTTTTCTGGGCTGGGGGTGGGGTCGGGTTTTGGATATCCATTGAAATTAATTTATGATCTGATCTTACCAATGAGGGGAGTACCTTTGGTGTGGAACATAGGGTCCCCATGTTGGTGATGATCAGGTCCATTATGTTTTCCCCTCTTGTGGGAATTTTGACCAGTTGTTCCATAGCATTTGAGTTTATGAATTCCAGGAACCTTTGGCCAAGGGTATTGGGGCTTGAGTAATGCTCCCAGTCAATGTTAGGGTAGTTGAAGTCACCCAATATAATGGTGTTTGGAGAGATCTTCATGTTCTCCTGTGTTTTCAGGAAAGCCGAGTGGGATTCCTGATTTTGAGATGGTGGTCTGTAGCATGCTATAAACTGAAATGGAGTTTTGCCCACTGTTAGTTGCACATGGATAGTTTCTGATGCTTTGTGCAATGCTACTAACCTGGAGGTGTGGGTATCCTTGATAAATATAGATACTCCCCCTCCTTTTGTGATTCGGTCCGGGTTTTGGGGCAGAAAAGCATGGTATGAGGTATAACCTGGTAGTGCTGGGGTGCTCTCTGGAGCCTTGAACCAGGTTTCTGTCACTGCACAGATATCGATGTTCTCCATACTGAGGAGAGAATCGAGTGCGTGCATTTTGAGCTTTAGACTTCTGGCGTTTAGCAGCATTACCCTTAGTTTCTCGTTCTTAGTGTTTTCTAAGGAGGTGGGTTTGACTTTTGAGCCTTGCCTAAAAAAGGCACTATAGGGGTGGCAAGAGCCTTTGCCAGTATCTGAAAGCCCAGGTTAGACAGGTGCAAGCCATCCCTTGTGAAGCAACGTGGCTTGTCAAGCATGTCATCCCAGGCTGACAGACACTGGATCCCCTTTGAATGACACTAAAATTTTAGCCAATTATTAAAATCGATTATTTTGTCTTTATATTGTGGCATCATTCTAGGTGAGGGTAGGATGCTGCTCAAGGTCAGAGTCATACCGGCCTGGGCCACATGATCGGAGAGCTCCTTTATGTCTCTTTTCATGTAGTCGAGGGAAGTATGTCTCAGGTCGTTCACACCAGCGTGTACTGTGACCGAGTCATACTTGTACTTGCTTTGGAGTGACCTGAGTGCTTGCGTAATGTGGCGGATCCTAGTGCTGGACAGGCAGCTCACTGTGACCTTCTCTTTGTTCAGCCTGGTGAGCGGAACGTCAGTGTGCCTGACTATAGAATCACCTATTACAAGTGTGTCGGGTGTGTTGTTCTGCCTTAAGGGCTGTGAATGTTTGGCACTCTGACTTTGCGGGCTGTGTGTTGCTCGTGTTTTGTTGTGGGAAAGCATTTGCTTGGATATTTGCTTTGGAGGTCTCTGCTGTTTAGGTAGATTTTTGATTAGAGCCTCCGAATATGTTTTTGTGTGCTTGTGTGGTTGGATTGCTGTTGTGGTAGGACTATGTGAGACTGGATTACTGCTGTGTGATGTTACCTTCTCCTCCGGTCTGGTTTCACCAGTTTTGAGGTGAGAGAGTTTAGCCTCCAGTTTGGCTATATTGCTGCATCTCTGACATATGTTTGATCCTGTTTGGAGGAGGAGAGGGTTGTCAGTGTACATGAGACAGTTGTAACATTGCCTCAAGATTCCCAGATTCACCAGTTGGACTGGAGAGGACACTATTAACTGACCTTTGGACATGCTAGAGTAGTATAGGGGACTCTTTTATCACACAGTTAAAAGGACCAATAGGGGATGAGGTAGGCTTAGATGGTATATGATGATGTAGTTCTTTTAGTATATTAGTGCTATAATGCAAGATTGCTTATTTGGGCAAGTGCAGGGTCTTAGATTGAGAATAGGATGCTTACTTTGAGAATTAGAGCAGTTCCAAGGGAAAAAGTGAAGAGCAGACTCAGTGGAGCCGGAAAAAGTTTAAACCCAATTAGGCGGCGCTTCCTGATGCTGCGCTATGTGCACAATCGTGCAAAAGTGAATTTATATGCGGGGAACTTCAAAGAGCTAGAAATGGTCCAAAGCGACCAATTACTACTAGATTCTTGTGCTGAGGTCACTCCTTCAGGGACAGATAGGCTGCTCAAGGCTCCCCACTCCCATTGGTGAGCAAAGAAACTTCCTTCTATCCAAGTAAGGTAATGGGCAACACAGGAACTATCCCAAAGTCCAGAATACAGCAAAGCCTGTATAGGGGACAATTCTAGCCAAGGAAAGGCAGGAAACAATGATTTTTTTTGTTTTTTTTTTATTTGTTTTTCAAGAAAACAACAGGAAAATGCAGGAAAACAACAGTATATTAAATGCACAGGCTAGAGCACTTGAGTGGGCAGCCTCAACAGTTAATTTAAACAAACAAACTTTAACTTAAGTGCAGCTAATAAAAAAAACGCTAAATACAGTTAAATTAGCAGTTTAACTTAGTTTTCAGCAAGAAAGGAGGGTCGCCCAGGCAGAAACAGCAAAAATATACTTATATCTTGAAAGTAGTCACTTTTTTCAATTCTCTGCTGCTAGCACCACTCTGCAGGACCACGAGGAGCTGTTGCTGAGTAGTATAAGTGAAAAAAACGCTCACAGGTGGATTTATATGCAACTTCAAAGAGCTAGAAATGGTCCAAAACGACCAATTACTACTAGATTCTTGTGCTGAGGTCACTCCTTCAGGGACAGATAGGCTGCACAAGGCTCCCCACTCCCACTGGTGAGCAAAGAAACTTCCTTCTATCCAAGTAAGGTAATGGGCAACACAGGAACTATCCCAAAGTCCAGAATACAGCAAAGCCAGTTTGGGGACTATTCTAGCCAAGGAAAGGTGGGAAACAAGGATTTTTTTTTGTTTTTTTTCAAGAAAAGAAGAGGAAAATGCAGGAAAACAACAGTATATTAAATGCACAGGCTAGCGCACTTGAGTGGGCAGCCTCAACAGTTAATTTAAACAAACAAACTTTAACTTAAGTGCAGGTAATAAAAAATGCTAAATACAGTTAAATTAGCAGCTAAACTTCGTTTTCAGCAAGAAAGGAGGGTTGCACAGGTAGAAACAGCAAAAATATACTTATATCTTGAATGTAGTCACTTTTTTCGATTCTCTGCTGCTAACACCACTCTGCAGGACCACGAGGAGCTGTTGCTGAGTAGTATAAGCGAAAAAATACGCTCACAGGCGGATTTATATGCAGGGAACTTCAAAGAGCTAGAAATGGTCCAAAACGACCAATTACTACTAGATTCTTGTGCTGAGGTCACTCCTTCAGGGACAGATAGGCTGCTCAAGGCTCCCCAATCCCACTGGTGAGCAAAGAGACTCCCTTCTATCCAAGAAAGGTAATGGGCAACACAGGAACTATCCCAAAGTCCAGAATACAGCAAAGCCTATATAGGGGACTATTCTAGCCAAGGAAAGGCGGGAAACAAGGATTTTTTTTGTTTTTTGTTTTTTTTTTCAAGAAAGCAACAGGAAAATGCAGGAAAACAACAGTATATTAAATGCACATGCTAGCGCACTTGAGTGGGCAGCCTCAACAGTTAATTTAAACAAACAAACTTTAACTTAAGTGCAGGTAATAAAAAAAACGCTAAATACAGTTAAATTAGCAGTTTAACTTCGTTTTCAGCAAGAAAGGAGGGTCGCACAGGTAGGAACAGCAAAAATATACTTATATCTTGAAAGTACTCACATTTTATGATTCTCTGCTGCTAGCACCACTCTGCAGGACCACGAGGAGCTGTTGCTGAGTAGTATAAGCGAAAAAAAAATGCTCACAGGCGGATTTATATGCAGAGAACTTCAAAGAGCTAGAAATGGTCCAAAATGATCAATTACTACTAGATTCTTGTGCTGAGGTCACTCCTTCAGGGACAGATAGGCTGCTCAAGGCTCCCCACTCCCACTGGTGAGCAAAGAAACTTCCTTCTATCCAAGTAAGGTAATGGGCAACACAGGAACTATCCCAAAGTCCAGAATACAGCAAAGCCTGTATAGGGGACAATTCTAGCCAAGGAAAGGTGGGAAACAAGGATATTTTTTTGTTTTTTTGTTTTTTTTTCAAGAAAACAACAGGAAAATGCAGGAAAACAACAGTATATTAAATGCACAGGCTAGCACACTTGAGTGGGCGGCCTCAACAGTTAATTTAAACAAACAAACTTAACTTAAGTGCAGGTAATAAAAAAATGCTAAATACAGTTAAATTAGCAGTTTAACTTCGTTTTCAGCAAGAAAGGAAGGTCGCACAGGTAGAAACAGCAAAAATATACTTATATCTTGAAAGTAGTCGCTTTTTTCAATTCTCTGCTGCTAGCACCACTCTGCAGGACCACGAGGAGCTGTTGCTGAGTACTTGCTTTTGCAAATAAGTATTCAAGCCTAGGCAATAGTATTTTTCATGCTTGTTGCTACAAATGTTTTTCCCTCCACTCTCAATTATTTTTCATACAGTGTGTTATTAGTGTTGCTTGTGTGTGTGTGTGTGTGTGTGTGTGTGTGTGTGTGTGTGTGTGTGTGTGTGTGTGTGTGTGTGATGATGTAGGTGCACTTTTATAGTCATACACATTTCCCTCATTTTACAGCACAGCATTGCTTTGGACAGTTGTGCCTTGCAAAGAAACATGTTGACTAACAAATGCCCAAATATTCTAAAATAATAAAATATTTTGCATCTTTTCTCTAAAAATGTCATGCAGCTTTCAAACTGAATCTAATCAGTGCTCTAAAAGTATTTTCTCATTAGCTGATGCTGTATGTTGTCCTTCAGAAATCACACCATAACTATTTGTCTAATAGTGATTTCATCCCATTGGATTTCTTTTCTCACTTTTTTTCTATCATTCATTGTGGTAAAATGTTTTCAACTTTCACATCTTTACTGAATGTTTGACTGAAGTCAGTTAGTTTACACTGACCTAGCATTTGAAAGTTTTAGCAAATGCAGTCTATACATTTCCCATATACTTTTCAGTACAGTTCCTAGTATATTACAGTAGGAAATTACAGGGGTACTTTTTTACTAAGGCATTACAAATTAAGTGCTGCAACCAAAATCTCATGCCATCAATGACCCTATATTTTGACAAATAGCTACTTTTCTATGTATGTATGTATGTATGTATGCATGCATACATGTATGTAACACAATCTACATTTATATTCATGCGGTTTGAAAATAACATCCTCTTCGTGTGTTACTGACAGACTTTAAATTCTAGGCATTTTTGAATGTCTATAAATTTCAGATATGATACATATCTGATAATGCAGATCACAGTTCACAGACCTATTAATCACATATGTACATCGGTTACATCATAGCATCACATAACACAGTGTTTAGTAGAGAGAAGTAACAAAACCTAAAAACTTATACAGATGCAGTACTGTCATCTTGGAAGACTTAGCAGGACATGAGTGAGCAACAGCATTTACATAAGGCCTGCCAGTACACTTCTGGATGACCCAAACCATACAAACACACCCCAGGCCTGAATGAGAAATATTCTACTGACACAAAATGTACTGTCTAGACAGCTAGACTGCAGATATCATGCCAGTGACACAACAGTGTTCCCACTCATTATGTCACCTCCGGTGACTGCTCTCATTGCTGTGACTGCATATCTCATGCCAGTGACACAACAGTGTTGCCACTCATTATGTCACCTCTGGTGAATGCTCTCATTGCTGTGACTGCATATCTCATGTCAGTGACAGAACAGTGTTCCCACTCATTATGTCACCTTCTGGTGACTGCTCTCATTGCTATGACTGCATATGTCATGTCAGTGACAGAACAGTATTCCCACTCATTATGTCACCTCTGGTGACTGTTCTCATTGCTATGACTGCATATCTCATGCCAGTGACAGAACAGTGTTCCCACTCATTATGTCACCTCTGGTGACTGCTCTCATTGCTGTGACTGCATATCTCATGTCAGTGACAGAACAGTGTTCCCACTCAGTATGTCACCTCTGTTGACTGTTCTCATTACTGTGACTGCATATCTCATGCCAGTGACAGAACAGTGTTCCCACTCAGTATGTCACCTCTGGTGACTGCTTTCATTGCTGTGACTGCATATCTCATGTCAGTGACAGAACAGTGTTCCCACTCAGTATGTCACCTCTGTTGACTGCTCTCATTGCTGTGACTGCATATCTCATGCCAGTGACAGAACAGTGTTCCCACTCAGTATGTCACCTCTGGTGATTGCTCTCATTGCTATGCATTGATGATAAGCCCTACAGTGCTACACCCCAAACCTGAATGCATCAAATGAAAGCAAGGACATGTTGTCTCAGTCCAAGGATAGGACTGCCATCACCTTGTCAAATGTCCGCAACAGTACACACAAGGTATGGTCAATGTGTTGATGTCACATTTTAGGTCTATGCAAATGTCTGACATAATGTTGAGGGTCAGTTAAACATTAAAGGGTAATGTAGCCATAGTGACTTATTATGGAGTACAATAATATTATGCCAGGTAGTACAACATTCATACACTGTATACATCATTTTCTGTCATTTCACTTTCTCAACAATACAAACAGTTCTGCTGTTATCCTACAATGTGGAATTATATTTTTAGTACATCTGGGTGCTGACTAGCCTGCATCACATTACTGTACTGTCCTACTCTGTTATCCACACCCTCATTTGTGTAACTACATCTAAATGTAATCAATAATGTGTTCTGAGCATATACATATTGCGCATAATACACACACGCCACAGATATAGCCAACCTGCTGGCAGACAGGTTCAGTGAAAACTTCACCCCCCTGTCCCCCATCAGTAAACCAGGACATCCCCAGCACCTGCCCTCTCAAAGGCAAAAAGTATGGTCTCCATGGGACCTGATAACATCCCTGGCTGCATCCTGCATGAACTCAGGCATGAGCTCTCAGCTCCATTAGACACCCTATTCAACCAAAGCCTGAGCACCAGCTTCATCCCAGCTGAATGGAGGATAGCAACTGTCATTCCTCTACACAAAGGTGGAGCTTCCTCTGACCCAGGCAATTATAGGCACATCAGCCTAACTAGTCTGATCTGCAAGGCCATGGAACGCATCATCATGGACCTTATAAACAAGGACATTGGCAACTTCCAAAAGCTTGACCCCACACAGTTTTATTTTGTCAAAGGGAGATCATGCATGTTAAACTTGGTCAACTTCTTTGAAACAGTCACCAAAGACATGGATGAGGGGAAGACAGTG
Organism: Protopterus annectens; assembly: GCF_019279795.1. Classification (NCBI taxonomy): domain Eukaryota; kingdom Metazoa; phylum Chordata; order Ceratodontiformes; family Protopteridae; genus Protopterus; species Protopterus annectens. The sequence continues at coordinate 105,317,617 of NC_056737.1, forward strand.
CACAGCACCTACGTTGACCTCGCCAAAGCCTTTGACACTATTCCTCACTTGGGCATAATAGATAAACTCTTCCAGCTAGGCATCAACCTGTATGTTACCAGATGGGTAGCTAAATGGCTCATGGATAGAACCCACTCAGTCAAAGTAGAGAAAGCCACCTCTAGTAGACCGGTAACGAGCAGTGTATCCCAAGGATCGGTCTTGGGGCCTCTTCTGATTGGGATATACTTTTCTGAGGTGCAAGCCAAAACCAGTGGTCTGTGGCTGACCAGGTTTGCAGATGACTGCAAGCTGGGTGCTGTCTTAAATTCCCCTAGTGATGTGAACATCCTCCAAGAGGGCCTTACCCAAACTAATGACTGCTGTCAGAAGTATGACCTCAAACTGAATGCCAAGAAATGCATCATTATCATCTTTGCAGAAAATGTCATCCCTACTAATTATCAGATTAATAACAATGTATTAAGCATGCAATCAGTTGTGAAGGACTTAGGCATACAGGTTGATAGCAACCTGACCTTTGACCATGACACTGCCTCTGTTGTACGGAAGGCTTTCTATATGGCTCACCTCATACATAAGGGTGTTTCATCCAGGAACAAGTTGGTCAAAACATCCCTGTACTCCTCCCTTATCAAACCCATTATCGAGTACAATGCCCCCTTTGGCATGTACCTTGACAAGCACATGCAGCAGTTTGAGAAACAACAGAGGTTCCTGACCAGGAAAATCCAGGGTCTCAAACACCTATCCTATACAGATAGGCTAAAACCCCTGTCCCTCTACTCAGTCTCATACAGACTGCTCAGAGGTGACCTGTGTCTGGCATACAAGGCCATTTCAGACCCAGCCTTGACGGACTTCCTGCATACCCATAAGACAAACTCCACTCATGCAACTCAAATGCAAGGCCTTAACCTGGTCTGTAACATTAATAGAACTTGTTGGCAGGATAGATTTGTGTCCCAAAGACCCCCCCCATCTGTGGAATAGACTTCCACTCAATGTTAAGCAGAGTACCTCTCTAGCCCTCTTTAAAAGGAACCTGGATGACTGGATGGGAAACAGAAAATATACCCCTGGGATCCCAACTGTGTCCCTGCTGGACAGGGGAAACACGTGTTGACTTAGAGAGAACATGGGTGAAATTCTTAGCTAGACTTATAAATGCCTCTGGGCCAATAGCCTAGTGTCAACCTATGATCCTATGAACCTATAATAGAAAATTATATACATCTACACTATATCCATCTATATATATATATATATATATATATATATATATATATATATATATATATATATATATATATATATGTATATACACACACACACACACACACACACACACACACACAAAATGCGGCAGGACTGAAAACCTACAAACTAACAAATTGTGTAGAATGTAAAATATATTCTCCAACACAACAAATAAATACATTAAATACACTTACAAAATGTTATTCAGAACAGTTTTGGTTGCTCAAAGGTGGTGAGAAATTTTGCTAATAATATCCCGTTAACTTTGATGCTGAAATTAAATTAAATTACATTGAAAAATAAATAAGCACATTGGACACAAGTACAGGGATCAAGTAGAATTAGAAACAATAACCTGAGAACACTTTGGCATGGAATGACAGTATCACTGTATTTGTTATTCACTAGGTCATTAAAGTATGAGGAGATTCCTCAAGATTGGAGATGTGCACGTGTGCAACCCAAATTTAAGGGATAGAGGAACAGCACAAACCCAGAGTCAGAGACTCCTAACTTAAGATTGGAGACATGCACTTGTTCAACCCATGTTTAAGGGAGAGAGAAATAGGAGAAACCCAGAGTTGCAGACACCCATAACGTAACATTGGAGACATGCACTTGTTCAATGCATATTGAAGGGACAGGGAACAGGACAAACCCAGAGTCAGAGTCCCATAACTTAAGAATGAAGACATGCTCTGGCTCAATGCATATTTAAGGACAGGGTAACAGGACAAACCCAGAGTCGCAGAGACCCATAACTTAAGATTGGAGACATGCACTTGTTCAACCCATATTTACGGGATAGGGGAACCAGACAGATGCAGAGTCATAAAGACCCATAACTTTACTTTATTTTTGTGGAAAAACAATGGAAAAGGTTATTTGCATAATGTATCATCAGAATTGAGAAGACTATCCCCCGGATTCACTATATTTCTGTACAGAACTAGCTTAGTCCTGCACAGAAGTGAACGTTTAGGAGCAAAATGGCAGCGCGCCAGGCATATTAATGAATGCATGCTGCCTGAGCTCCTAAACGGACACGGAGCATGTACGAGTGCAGGGGGTGTGTCTGAGAGCAGAGCTCACAGAATATACATGCTCCTGCAATCAAGAACAGCAGTTTAGGAATAAGAATGAGTGAGACCGCTCATAGGTGTTCGCATACTCCCAGCAACATCCCCCCAAGTTTATAAGAGCAATAGTTAATATATAAAATATAAACAAGCTTCTTTTTTTAATCAAACAGATACAATTTAACTGTAGGTGCGCGGGTTTGCCCATTGCTTAACTATGTTTATTGCAGCTTAAATCACACACTAGGATAACAATCAAGATATATACAAATGAAGCAGTACTGCAATAGTGTAGTGGGCAGAGCATTTGCCTTGTGAGCAGTCATTCCCAGTTCGAGTCCCACACCATTACATTCCATTTTCCATGTCAAATCACTTTCTGAACAATATTTATTGTTGCATAACCTACTAAATAACATATATTTGTGAAATGGAGTACTGCATTAAATGCAGATGTGAAGTATCATTGTCATAATGTTGTAAAATCCACAGATAATCACAAGTGCCCCATACAGTATATGTACACATGAATCAGGGATACAAATCGATGGTACAACATGTAATGAATGATAAATCCATAGAGTTTTCAAATCCACCACCTTCCAAAAAAACATTTTACATTACTGTCTAAATTAGTGTGGTGGAAAGCGGGAGTAAGCACTATTAAGCAAGAGTAAGCATATTTAAGCAGTGGCAAGTGGGTTTAAGCCCGTTTGTGTGGGGGTAAGCAATGCACACACAGGTTAAGCAATATTAAAACTAACTCTCTGTAAGCATATTTAACTGGAGGTTAGCACTGCTTACCATTGCGCAAACCCGCTTACAATTGCTTAAAAGTGCCTTAATCACTCTGTATGCAACAGCCACTGTTCTGGCCAGAAATAAATAACCAGCCTTTGCAGATCTTGAACCAGGACCCTGTGCACTATAGTCACAGTAGTTAACCACTAAGCCATCACAGCAGTACATAGGACTGAGGTATCACCAGACATATCCTCACTATAGGAAAATCAAACTGAACATGTGAAAGGAATCAATATACAGTTTTATGTTGTATAACCTACTACATAATATAAATATGTGAACTGGAGTACTGCATTAAGCCCAGATGTTAGGTGTCATTGTAATAAAGTGTTGAAATCCACTAATAAACACAAGGACCCCATACAGTGTACATACACATGAATCATGGATACCAAACACATATATATAACATGTAATGAATAATAAATCAATGCCAAATAGCAAATAGTATACAAATTAAAAATTAAGCAACACTAAGCATTGCACAGCCCAACTTACTAGGCGTAAGCAATGTGTAGGCCAGCTAACTCATTTTGCCCATTGGTATACCCCTTTAAGCAATGCCAACTTCAGGTAAGCATGTTTCCCCATAGTTTACCATTTTCAAAACTGTCAAATCACAGCAAACTGCCAGAAATTGGCCCTATTTAAACCCAATAGGCGGGAATACATCTCATAACTGGTTGTGGCTTCCTCCTGTAGCAACTATGATGACTGGTATGGGAGAGGGTGGTATGCCATGCACAGCT
>NC_056737.1:105352707-105367707 GCF_019279795.1 Protopterus annectens
TCTGATTAGCAACAAGCTTCTCTTTAAATAAGGTACACTTTACTTGGGCTAACATTCTATGTAGCTGTATGGAGTGCATCTACATTACATTTATGCAATGTCATACTATTTACTTTCGAGTGCATGGGCATTTTCCTAACGTGGTTTGGCCAGTCTAATATTCTTCCCTGTATAGATATGTTGCATTATTCTTTTAACTAGATTACCCCTCAGAGCTCAACAATATTTTAGGCAGTCTTGGTGTGCAAACTCCTGACATGACAAGCTTATGGTCACAAAATTGAAAATGACAGTAGCTGGGAACAGATTAAGCTTCTTGAATGCAACTGGAATAAGGCAAAATTAAATTGCTGCCTGTGGCAAGATTCTTACACATTGTGCATACAGCATTGGGGGCAGTAGACAGGGAGTAGCCATTAAAACCATATACATACCCATCTATAAATATAGTGACATTATAATTTAAATTTGTAAGTATACTAATACAGGTGGTATATTTTCAGTCAACCAAGAACTCCTATCACTGCAGTGTTATAGGAATCAGTGGTGCACTAAATTCCAAATCAGATGACATACGTATATACAAAGACATTCAGCTATAGCTTTGAAACCTCAGTACTATACTAGGCTTTGAGAGCATCCACCATTATATCATATCCTCATGAAGAATTAGATGAGCACAATGAAGAACGGTCGCTCCAAGGCCCCAAATGACATCCCAGGAGGTTTTGCTAGTGCTGTACAATATTCTCTACTATAGGGTTTGTTTACCAGCTATGACAAAGATCCAAAGTGGTTCCTATTCAAATGGAGGGTCTACTGCTTCCTTTGGGAAGTACCAAACCATTAGTGTAATCAGTAAAATGTGCAAGGTAGAAGAGGAAAATTGTACTTGTTCAAGTAGGCATGGGTGGCCTTTTGCAAATGGATAATAATCATTATGTAATTATGAGATAATATGTCACTGGAAAAAATGGTATTGTGGCATATCAATAAGTACACATTAATGACAATAAAAAATGTGAATGAAACCAGACAGTGAAATGAGCAATGATATTTGGTCATTACCAATATGGGTCAGTTTTGCACCCCACCAACTTTAAGGTCCTCTATCCTCAAATCAGACCACAAGTCGTAATTCTTAAACTCTTAGTGCAAGAAATCTGAATGAAGCCTATAATGTGTAACAATGGCATATAAATGTGGGTTGTATTTTAAATTTTGCAATTATAAATTTAGAAAAGGTTTCTTGTCCATGAAAAAAGAGATTATTGTTCTCCTCTACTCGTCACGCATTAGACCCCATTATAGTGTACAATGCCCCTTTTGGTATGTATCTCATAAGACATCTACAACAACTGGAAAGGCCACAGAAATACCTCACAAAGAGTATTACCGGCCTCAAACAGATGCCCTACGTAGACTGTCTCAAAAAACTCCAGCTTTACTCCGTCGCATATCGCCTACTCAGAGACGATCTCTGCCTAACATACAAAGATATGTCAAACCCAGAGCTGTTGGACATGCTCCATTTAGGGAAATCCCAATCCCTCTGAGCTACATGCTCCAGGGACCTAAATCTTGTCACTACAATAAACAGAACATGCTGTAGGGATAGATTCCTTTCCCAGAGACTTTCGGTTCCCTGGCTTACACCACCCAAGTAAGTTATTTTCCTGTGTCACTGTCGAGCAGTATATATATATATATATATATATATATATATATATATATATATATATATATACATAGCTCTCTCTCTCTCTCTCTCTATATATATATATATATATACACATATATATATATATATATATATATATATATATATATATATATATATATATACACACACATATATATATATATATATATATATATATATATATATATATACATATATATATATATATATATATATATATATGTATGTATATATATACATATATATATATACATATACATATATATATATAAAACAATGCTCCTCATTAGCACTCTTCAAAAAATCTTGATGATTGGATGGGAAATAGGAAATTAACTCCTGGGATCACGTCTGGGGGCTCTACTTGACAGGGGCACAGGAAAATAATTTTCTTGGGTGGTGAAAGCCAGGGTACCTTTTTTGGCTAGGCTTATACAGCCCATAATATAAGGAATATATATATATATATATATATATATATATATATATATATATATATATATATATAAAATATACATACATCTATAGATATGTATGTCTACATATATATATATATATATATATATATATATATATATATATATATATATATATATATATATATATATATATATATTATAATATAGTTACATTCATATGGCTTATATAGGCCCTAGGGCTAATTAGCCTAGTACCTACCTATGAACCTACAAACTAAATGCAGTCTTGGGTAATGACTAGTACCTCTACTGTATTACATTGGGTTTAAACGGCTAGGTCAAAAATGACCTCCGGGGCAATAGTCTAGTAATCGCTTATGATCTCCTATGATTCTATGATTATGCCGACCAAGGGCACAAACATACCAGATCTTGTCACTTAGTGTAATGTCCTCTGTGGAAATGTCAAACCACAAGATGGTCTCCTTTGAAGTAAAAATATAACCCAGAAACCCAGCTAATCCTAGAATGTTCAGGCACTATTCTAAGGCTCACAGGCCCATACATGCTGTTACCTGATAATGTGACAACATTTCAAGCCCCTCATAAACCCTGAGAACTCTGCTGCCTCTGGACAACTGTTCACAGAAACATTATACAGGTACAGGTATGCTAATAGCTGCATAGAAGCTGTACCCACCAAGAATAAGTACAGAAGTAACTTAAAAAAAAAAGCCACTATGGTGGAATCACAACATTGGGATGCTCTATAACAGAAGGAAGAAAATCATGGCAAAAATTAAGAGGTGTACCACCATGCAGGATAAAAGCACTCTCAACTTAAACTACCCAGTGTAAAAATAATGTCTACCAAAGCCAAATTTGAGGTAAAGTTTGCCTCCCAGACCAAGGACAACCACAAGACATACTGTAGCTTTATTGGTAACCTGAAAGACAATACACAAATGTGTGCAGAGCTTATTGTTAATGCAGCCACATATACTGAGCCAGTAGATATAAAAAACTATTGGCAGACAAATTCAGGTCTAATTTTGGCCCTCTCTCCTTCTAAAAAATATCAAATATAACCGCCCTGCTATCACTAGGAACACGTCTTCAATGTCTGCTATAAGGCCAAGAACAATGCATTGATGGGCCCAGGCATGTAACATGATGTATCAGGCCCTCTGGATTGCTATTTAAAATGTAGCTACCAAAAAGGCTTCATGCCTGATGAATGCTAAGCAGCAATAGTCATCCCTCTGTCCAAAGATGGGCCATCTACAGATCCTCAAAATTATAGCCCCATAATCTCACTAGTCTCATATGCAAATCCATGGAAATAATTATCATGGAAATGATCAATAATGACACAGGAAACCTACAGACATTAGACCTAAGCCAGGTGGGTTTCGTTAAATGCAGCTCTTGCTTACTCAACCTGGTGGACTTCTTTGAGAAGGTCACCAAAACAATGGATGAGGGCAAAATGTTTCACACTGCCTACCTTGATCTGGCCAAGGCATTTGACATAATACCCCACTCAAGCATTGGTTGACAAACACAAGATGTTACGTGTAAACCACACTGCCCCACACAGTACTGATGGACAGATGCAGCTCCTAAATGCTTTATCCTAAGCATTGGCCCCACTCAAATTACCTATGGTATGATCCCAGTCATTCTCATTAGGGGTAATATGTAATTATCAACCATGGGACACACAAGGCCAATCTATACCCAAATGGGATAGATTATTTCAAACACAAAAATGGAAATTAGCTAGATAAAATGGTCTGCAGGAGCAGGTAGCCTAGTACTTACCTTACCTACGAACCTATAATCTTACATTTCAGATGCACATACAAAAATGCATAAAAAAACTTGCGGCGATATTGAAGTGTATTAACCCACCCGATGCGCAGTAGCAAGCCATGCCCAAACCCCGCCTGTGACAGCGATGTCAGTACACCGCCCACCATTTGATTGAAAGCTAAGGAGCAGTTATGACAGACAGGCTTCATGTGCTAAAGTTCTTGAGGTCTCACCGACTCGTACTTGACTACATAAATTTAAAAAATTAAAATTAAAAAAACGCAAAGGAGGAATTACTGATTAAAGCTCCATCTCATTAGTCTTTTTTACTGGTAAAATGTAAAGTGTAAACAATTTCTTGTACTACTTAATAAATAACGAAAGCACTTAACTTTCAACTACACACTTTATACTGTTGGCCCTTTTTGGATTTGTACAAAGTTGTTTTGCTTGGTTTTAGTCTTGGTTTGCTCTTACCATCATAGCCACTTTTGGGTACAATTGTCAAAAAAGTAGGAGAGAGCAGCAGTGAATCTGGAAAGGTGACAATAATTATGATGATGCAAAAAAATGAAAATTTACACTACAATTTACTAAATGCAGAACAGTGGAAGTTACATTATCTATCTATAACAGTCTCAAAAGAATAAACATGGAATGCACAATCTGGCCCTCATAAAATTGATTTATTATTTATTTATGTATTTATTAGCATTTATTTACCATGACTGTCTGACTGGGCACTAGAAGTAACCCTTTTCAGTAAATGTCCGGAGAGAAAAGCTCCTTAAGGCAGAAATCAAATTACAAATTTTAACAAAAGGAATATTCAAACTGTACAAATAGTCGAGATCCCAGATTTACAATTTTGCTTAGGCAGTACTGGAATAAATAATGATCACCCATTTTGGAGATGAGCGTAGAGTATAAGGAGTCTCCAAATGAGGTGTCATTGGTAATTGTGCCCTGAGTTGCATCACAATAAAAGTAAACCATGCAAAATCTTCATTATATATCATCATATGTCTGACATAAAAAAAAAATTATTTGCTTGCCTGTTAAACATTTAATTACATGACATGGAATTACAGTGCGCATTCCGTGTCAATCACGGCAAATTACTGTTCTTAATCGCCGCCCTCCGGCATGTCAATCAGGGCAGCCACGCCCATTCCTGCGCGAAATAACTGATGGGTTAATACACTTCAATATTGCCAAATTTGCAAAGCTTTAGAGATCCAAAACCTCTCTCACCAACACAACTACAGCTACACTCTCCTCTAATTAACACCTCCCCTCACTAGTTTATGGAGCACCCATTCCTACTAACTTCCAGTCAGCATAAAAAGCAAAATTTGAGCAATGCTATAATAAGGTAGCTAAATTATCATCAAATCCCCCTTTCAGAACCCAGTACTGTATAGAACTGAAAGCCTAAATTGGTTAGAACTAAACCCATCAACTGATATATACAGAGCTTATTCACACCTACAACATTAGCCAGCAACCACCTCCTTATCCAGTACTAAATACCATTCTACACAACTATGTACGTACTCCATCACTATGATTTAGTGAGGAAAACCATTTCTGTTCACAGCCGTATCAAATCTGCAGGCCATGATCTATTTATACCAAGTTGCTAAGGCTTGGGACTCCTTATCTATATCCATCAGATCAATACCCTCCCTCCAGTCCTAAAAAAACATTCAGAAGTACTTCTTAGGCAAAATCTGTATCAGTTTTTGCCCAATCTCAGGATAATGATATTCTGAATATGAACAACTTCCTAATCATACCTTACACTTCCTGACTTGCCCTTTTCACTCACTTCCTAACTTTATCTAGATAAAAATGGACAACTACCCAGTTAGACTTTCCCAGTAGTCAGACATCAGCAAACAAATATCATGTTTGACCTTGTCCTTACAGATGTTTCCCCTGCCTGCACCCTAATAATATAATATAATATAATATAATATAATATAATATAATATAATAAAATATAATATAATATAATATAATATAACAACTTGTAATTGCAACAGCTACCCAATCGAAAACCAAGAAAAAAAATTACGCCCAGATAATGAAATCTGTAGAAATATCTGGCCACCCACACTAGAAGAAAAATCACCAGACCGAAAAAATATGAAAGCGATATTACTGGTCATTAATTGCTTCCTACTGCTCAATTCTCCCTGATTTCGCCTCATGTTATTACCCTTCTCCTTATAAAATGTTTTGATTTTCTAGTAAATCACTGAAGATTACAGTCTGTAATGTCAAACATTACAATTTCACACTTAGTCTTTAGGAAATCCATGTTCAAAATCTGGTTGTTCTCCAAGTAACGTGAGTTAGGGTAATATTTAAAAGTTATACATGATTTTGGACTTTGGTCATAAGTCTAGTATAAACCTATGAATCTACTAGTTATGCACCAAACATGGCACAACAGTACATGGAATGCATCAGTGATAATCACCAAGTATAGTACCTCGCAGGATGCGCTGTAGCAAATCCCAACCCAAACACACCTCTAGCCGCATGGACCCCGCACCCGCATGAATATTCACATCGCCACTGCCGTGGCAACGCAGCATCGGTATGAATATTCAAAACTTACACCTTTCTAGTTGTTTAGTTTAATCTTACTGTGTTTTTTAGTCAGAAAAACATGTGTATTCACAGAAGTAAAACAAACTATTCAGACTTTAATAGTCACAAAACAAACTATTCAGACTTTAATAGTCGCAAAGATGCAGTCTGAATCGGTTGGAGTAGGAGTACTCAAATTATACCAATGCACACAAAGATTTCCTTGAATCGTACCATTTATGTAATGTAATAATCACAGAATCCGTATGAATATTCAACACACAAACCATGCCGTTTGTTTAACTCATATAAAAAGGTTGTACAATTCACAGAATCAGTTTATTCCGACCAAGTTTTCAAGACATCAATATTTCAACCATTGCAAATAGCAAACTCAGAAATGAAAAATAACAGTATGAATATTCAACACAAACCATACAGTTTATTTAAGTCATAAAAACATTGTACAATTCACAGAATCAGTTTATTCAGACCCAGTTTTAGCATCACAACGTGCAGTCACAAACAGTCATTTTATTCAAGCCATCAATATTTCAACCATTGTATTTTTGTTTTGGCAGTGTTATTACTTTTGTTTTATTCTTTTGGACTTTGTGTAGTGATTTACTTGCTATACACAGAATACAGACTGTGGAAAATTGCATGCCTGTCACTCCAGTGTGGAAATTAGCATACCTGTCACTCAAACTAATTTTTCCCCTGCCAATCAGTTCATCCATGCCCAAAGCTGCACAGAACTAACTGTGAGGTACTACACTTGGAGATTACTGCATCAGTCATACTTATTTATTCCTACAACATATATTCCAAATTCAAGATTTGACATAAAGAGAATTTAAATAACCTCATACATAAAACCATACAACTAACCTGTAGCATCCTTCACTAGGCTTGTAAGCATGTACCAGAATGTCTCACTGGAGCCATACATGTTCTTGTGTGAAGTGCACCATTGCTTCCTTTGAGCCAGAAGGAAAACCTACCCAGTATCTGAGCAATAAAACATGGTCATAATCACTTTCACATACAGCACCAGGAGGTAAAGTGACAACTCTGGTTTCACAACCCCTCAACAAAATTAATTCTGAACTTATTGTCACTATCCACGAAAGGAAAACACAATAAATATTGTATAAAAATACATAACTAATCATCATCTTTTTCGGCTGTTCCCATTAGGGGTCGCCACAGTGGATCATCTGTTTCCATTTCTTCCTCTCCTCTGCATCTTGCTCTGTCACACCAACCGCCTGCATGTCCTCTCTCACCACATCCATAAACCTTATCTTAAGCCTTCCTCTTTTCCTCTTACCTGGCAGCTCCATCCTTAGCATCCTTTTTCCAATACACCCAGCATCCCTCCTCAGCACATGTCTAAACCAATGCAATCTCGCCTCTCTTGCTTTGTCTCCAAACTGTCCAACCGGAGCTGACCCTCTAATATACTGATTCCTAATCCTGTCCATCCTAGTCATACCCAGTGCAAATCTTAACATCTTTAACAATGCCACATCCAGCTCTGACTCCTGCCTTTTTGTCATTGCCACAGTCTCCAACCCATACAACATAGCTGGTCTCACTACCCTCTTGTAGACCTTCCCTTTTACTCTTACTGGTACCCGTCTGTCACAAACTACTCCTGACACTCTTCTCCACCCATTCCACCCTGCCTGTACTCTCTTCTTCACCTCTCTTCCACACTCACCATTACTCTGAACTGTTGATCCCAAGTACTTAAACTCATCCACCTTTACCAACTCTACTCCCTGCATCCTCACCATTCCTCTACCCTCCCTCTCATTTACACACATATATTCTGTCTTAGCCCCGCTGACCTTCATTCCTCTCCTCTCTAGAGCATATCTCCACCTCTCCAGGGTCTCCTCAACCTGGCCCCTACTCTCACTACAGATCACAATATCATCTGCAAACATCATAGTCCACGGGGCCTCCTGTCTGATCTCATCTGTCAACCTGTCCATTACCACTGCAAACAAGAAAGGGCTCAGAGCTGATCCTTGATGTAATCCCACCTCCACCTTAAACGTATCTGTCACTCCCACCGCAGTCCTCATCACTGTCACACTACCCTCATACATATCCTGTACCATGCTTACATACTTCTCTGCCACTCCCGACTTCCTCATACAATACCACAACTCCTCTCTAGGCAGCCTGTCATATGCTTTTTGTAAGTCCACAAAGACACAATGAAACTCCTGAGCTTCTCTGTATTTCTCCAACAACACTCTCAGAGCAAACATTGCATCTGTAGCGCTCTTTCCTGGCATGAAACCATACTGCTGATCACTAATTATCACCTCCCTTCTTAACCTAGCTTTGACTACTCTTTCCCATAACTTCAAGCTGTGACTGATCAATTTTATCCCTCCGTAGTTACTGCAGCTCTGCACATCACCCTTATTCTTAAAGATAGGTACCAAAACAGTTTTTCTCCACTTCTCAGGCATCCTCTGACTTTCCAAAATGTCATTAAACAATATGGTTAAAAATTCCACTGCCATTTCTCCTAAGCACCTCCATGCTTCCACTGGTATGTCATCTGGGCCAACAGCCTTTCCATTCTTCATTCTCTTCATAGCTGTCCTTACTTCCTCCTTGATAATCTGTTTCACTTCCTGATTCACTATTCCCACATCATCCAACCTTCTCTCTCTCTCATTCTCTTCATTCATCAGCCCCTCAAAGTACTCTTTCCATCTACTCAACACACTCTCCCCGCTTGTGAGTACGTTTCCCTCACTATCCTTTATCACCCTTACCTGCTGCACATCTTTCCCAGCTCTGTCCCTCTGTCTAGCCAATTGGTACAGGTCCTTTTCTCCATCTTTACTGTCCAGTCTCTCATACAACTCTCCATATGCCTTATCCTTAGCCTTCGCCACCTCTCTCTTTGCCATGCGCCTCATCTCCTTATACTCATGTCTACTTTCTTCATCTCTTTGATAGTCCCACTTCTTCTTCGCCAGCCTCTTCCTCTGTATACTCTCCTGTACTTCCTCATTCCACCACCAAATCTCCTTGTCCTCCTTCCTCTGTCCAGATGTCACACCAAGCACCTTTCTATCAGTCTCCCTTACTAGTTCTGTTGTAGTTACTCAGCTATTCGGTAACTCTTCACTGCCTCCCAGTGCCTGTCTTAACTCTTCCATGATCTCCACCTCACAGTCACCCTTTTTAACTTCCACCATTTAATCCTTGGCACTGCTTTTACACTCCTCCTCCTCTTCTTGATCACCAATGTCATCCTACAGACCACCATTATGTGCTGCTTAACTACACTTTCCCCTGTCACCACTTATAGGTTCATAGGTTAGTACTAGGCTAAATACCCTTGTGAGACATTTTAAGCCTAGTGAATTATCCCTTGTGAGATTCAAACCCTGTATCTTGTGTTTGTAAGGCAAACACCTTAACCATTCGGCCACCCTCCCCAACCAACTTTACAGTCTCCAATCTCCTTCAGACTGGCCCTCCTACATAGGATATAATCCACCTGTATGCATCTTCTTCCACTCTTGTACGTCACCCTATGCTCCTCCCTCTTCTTAAAATACGTATTCACCACAGCCATATCCATCCTTTTCGCAAAATCCACAGTCATCTGACCTTCTGCATTCCTCTCCTTAACACCATACCTACCCATCACTTCCTCATCCCCTCTGTTCCCTTCACCAACATGTCCATTGAAGTCCACTCCAATCACTAGTCTGTCACCCTTGGGTACACTCACCACCACTTGATCCAACCTACTCCAAAATTTTTTCTTTCTCATCCATCGCACACCCAACTTGTGGAGCATATGCACTAACAACATTCATCATTACTCCATCAATTTCAAGCTTCATAAACATCACTCTATCAGACACTCTCTTCACCTCCAAAACACTCTTGGCATACTGTTCCTTTAGGATAACCCCTACCCCATTTCTCCTGCCATCCACACCATGATAGAACAATTTGAACCCGCCTCCTATACACCTGGCCTTACTTCCCTTCCACCTGGTCTCTTGCACGCACAATATATCAACCTTTCTTCTCTCCATCATATCAGCTAGCTCTCTCCCTATACCAGTCATACTGGCAACATTCAAAGTTCCTACCCTCACTACTACACTCCTAACCTTCCTCCTCTCTTCCTGCCTTGGGGCATGCCTTGCCCCTCCTCTTCTCCTTCGGCCAACAGTAGCCCAATTTCCGCCAGCACCCTGTTGGCTAACAGTAGTGGTGGCGGTCGTTGTTAACCTGGGCCTCGACCAATCCGGTATGGAAATATGAAAAATACATAAATAATAAGCAACACTAACACCTTCAGAAATGACTGCATCTTCTAGGTATGGCTAAAATCCTTCTGAATAAAGCAAAAAGAACACGGTAAACATCCTAGAATACAATACTACCAAGCAATCAGTGAAAAAATAGCCAGTTAGCAATGGAGATAACACTCCTTCATTAACACAAACAAACAGTGAAATTACTGCATGCAAATAGTGCAGGAAAACTAGCAACCTGTAAAGAATTACACCTATAATACAAAGCTTTACACTATATAAACCATGCAACATGCAAACAAGAAGTACATCAAACACATACTGCCCACTGAAATTTCTCCAGTAATGAAACCAAACATGAGATGTCATCAATAACACACAGTTTAAATCTGAATCTCCCAAACATAGAAATGTTCACTTACCTGTAATGTCCAAGTGAGTATCCTAAACAAGTCCCATTCATTCTTCGAGCAGCCATCTCCTACAATGTTGATTGCTTCTCCAGATGGCTTGCACAGACTCTACAGAACAGCTTAACCAGCAGAATATCGCCATTATCGGTAAAACTTACTTCACAATTCAAGTCACCTAACAATTATTTATCATTCCACTGTCACCAACCAGAAATAGTAAAATTCTTAAAAAATAAAACACTTTTAATTTAATAAGAAATGCTGCACTAACCTCTTGTCCAACAGTTATGACTGAGTTCCACAACTAAGCAAAATTCTGTAGAAAGCGACACATTTCATAAAACAGCATACCCAGCCCCCAAACAATTAAACCAAGCCTTGTCTGCCCACATGTTGCACCTAGACAATATCTGACTTTACTACTTTGTAATGAACGGATGAGTAGATTTCACTGGTTAACAAATTGAGATAAATACATACATTGAAATGCATAAGATTTTTAGCAGCTCAGCATTTAAATGTCTCATTTAATGAAATGAAAGTCAGTACCAAGCCAAAAACCAATGCAATTAGCACTTCATCAAGTTGGATATGACCATTTTCACCTCTACTGCCACCCATTGTTTAATCCAGTATGTCCAAAATCAAAAACACTTATTAGAAAACAATGGATGACTGTAGCAATTATAGAATAATTAACATGCAAAACCAATTGACTCAGGCTTCTCTTACCACAAACTGAAAATTATGCAACTACCTTTACTTAATTAGTCAACGTTTTAATGTAATAAACTACAAGAAAACTGAATTTTGCACTTCAGACTGACATCTGCAGAAAATGATAATAAACCTATGTATTTTTAAGTGCCCTATTTATAGACTTGTAAAACACTTGGAACAGATGAGAAAAAATAATTTCAATGAAAATCAGGGGAGCCACAAATAACAGCTGCCCAAGAGGAAAGCTGAGAAACAGAGGCTGGCATGAGATGAAACACATTCATTACACTGACATGTTTTATAAAGCAGGACAGCAGGAATTGGTGATAATGACAGACCTGAATGCACATATCAGGATAGAAAGAATAGGATATGAGGACTGCCTGGGTCCACATGGGTGGCGAAGTAGGAATACAGATGGGAAGGCCACTCTGGACTTCTGTCTGGCAAATGACTTGAAAGTAGCCAACACATGGTTCAAAAAGTGATATTGTCATAACATCGCGTACAAGAGTGGCTAAAGTGCAACTTGAATAGACTTCCTTCTACTAAGGAAAGGACAATGTGGTACGATTAGTGACTGTAAATGCATCCCCAATGAAACAGTCAGCCAAAAGTAAAAAACATTGGTTGCCACAATCTGTTGCAAGCAGTGGTCAAAGAAGGCTTCCAAAGTCAACAGAGACCAGGCTGAAGACCTAGAAGATGACTGGAGAGAAATCACAACAGTTCTAGGAATTGCTTAGGGTTATAGCACCTCAAGAAGAAGAAGAAATAATTGGAGTTGAAAAGGACTGGAAGCATCACAAAACAGCATGTGTGAGGACTACAGAACATATATGTAGCTGAGCCAGGTAGGGAAATAAGGTGGATAAGGAAAGCTGGTGGAAGAATGCACAAGTCCAAGAAGTCATCGATAAAAAGAAGGAGTGCAGGCAGAACCGGCCTTAGGTCAACTGGTGCCCTAGGCAAAAGGTTTTCACACACCCCCACCCACACCACCCGGTGCCTCCATCCTGGTCTACCTACACCAAATAAATACTGGAAAGGCTCCCCTGCTAGACCGGTGCCCTAGGCAGCTGCCTAGTTGGCCTATGCCTAAAGCCGGCTATGAGTGCAGGGATAAATGGGAGAAAGAAAAGACAGACAAGACTAGGAAGGAATACTGGATGGCTAACAAGAAGGCTAAAAAAGGAGTTAGAAAAGCAAAGAACAAGGCATCAGAGGGACTCTTCTTGAAGGTGACTCAGTCAATGGCACAAAGAAAGATAAAGAAGACAGTCAGACACCCTTCATAAGGGATGTCAACACAACCTGCTCACCAGTACACAGGATATCAAAGGGAAATGGAAGGAGTACTTTGAGCAGCTTGTACTGAAGACTATACAGAAGCTGTACTTCCCCAGACACAGCCTACAATGAGAGAATAGCAGGAGCCCACCATGGAAGAAGTAAGAATAGCTCTAAGGAAAATGAAGTCAGTGAAAGCAGCAGGATTAGTTGAGGTCACAGCCGATATGATAAAGAATGGGTGTCACAGAGATTAGAGTTGTCGCATCACAGCAAGAGGATCCCTGGTTCAATTTTTGGCTGGGATGCCTTCTGTGTAGAGTCTGCATGTCCTCCTCATGCTCACGTGGGTTTCCTCTGGTACTCCAGTTTCATCCTACATTCCAAAGACATGCAGTAAGTGGACTGGACATTCTAAATTGTCCACAGGTGTGAGTGTGATTGCATAGTGTGGAAAAACTACTGCATCAGGGCTAGTCACCTGGTGGTGTAAACCTTGGCTATAGATGATTGTTACTGTTGAAGTGACCCCCCCCCTGGCCCCATGTGCAGAAATGGGGAAATTAGGGATTATGGATGGTTGGGTGGATAGGAGAGAATTGGCTCTAGAGGGTACTCATAGCTATGTGTATACCAGGGTGGCTGAAGAATAACCCTACCAGTGCCAGTGTTCAAGAGGAAAGGGTACATTCACAACTGTGTTCAATACAGAGCTATATAACTTCTGTCACATTGTCACAGGCTGACATACACACATGGTGACATTCAGGCTAGCAGCACTTCCACAGGACATGGCACGGTGCACACATAGTGCATGTTGGCTGCATGTACAGTGGAGCACATACCTATAAAGTGGTACACACTACAGAGGACAATACCGGATGCAGACACCACACCTCATGTTTGCTAGTAATGTCCATGTAGGACACATAATGCTTGTTGATATCAGCAGGCTATGTTGTGGTCAGTCATTTGGGAGGCCACATCACCTGCAACCAGTAATATAATGCAAAACCCTACCAATGTGTACATTACAAAGGTTATCATATGCATGCCCTACCCATCTACTCTAACACACTACAGCTTGCAGTACTTATCACATGTGCCACTGAGTTTATATGATGTTACTCTGTCAGCCAGCTTTTTTAAGGTGGATGACATCAGCAGGCCTTGTAGAGCAGGGCAATTCAGAGGCCAGCAGCTAGTTGCATGGCCAAAAAGTGCATAACTATTGCCAATACATACATTGAAATTGGCCAGGGATAGCCCATAAGGGCATGCCCATAGTGCTACAAGGGGATATACTTACACACACACACACACACACACACACACACACACACACACACACACACACACAGTTGGCTGATATGAGAGCAAAACCCCTACTTATCTACAGTTGCACTCTATAGCTCACAGTACTTATCGCACACGCCACAGGTTACATCTGTTGTACATGTGATTGCAGACACTGTACTTGTGGAGTATGCAAAGTAGCCTTGTGTTGGACAGCATGTGTGGCCTTCAGAATGATATTGTTTGGTACTGTTATTCTATCTATTGTCCTAGGAGTGGAATACCTGTTAATATCCCTGCTATGTGAGTGCAGTTACCAGTATGGCCATATGTGGCTGGTTGCAGTTAGATAGGCATACACGCAGCCAGGTACAATTTGGTCTGGGTATTGTTGTTGATTTGATAGTGTGATGGGACATTGCTTGTGTCAA
>NC_056737.1:105372707-105377707 GCF_019279795.1 Protopterus annectens
ACACTAACAACATCGGATTCATTTTTAGCATTGTCCTTAGGGCTGTTCACGCTGCTAATTTGAAGAATCAGACAGAAATAAAATGCCTGTCCTGAGCAGCTATGATTAAAAATACCATAATAAAACTTTGGAGATGTTAGCATGTAGTCCATGATGAGAAAAGCACTTTGGTTAATAACCAGCAGTAAATATTCATAGCTGCTCAGCCCTACAGTGTTTGTAAAAACAAACCAGCAGCAGCACAAGAGTTTAAGAAGGCTTTCTAAAGGCAGCACATTGCTGTTCGATAAACGTGCATGCTTTCCCGGTGAAGTTTCAACAACAACTGATTTTGCATAGGTGTACTGGTAGCTGTCTAGAGAAAATAGTTAAAGTAGCTGAATTTTAGAAATGCAAATCAACACATACATTTTAACTCACTGTAAAAGGCTGTCTACTCCCTGAAGCTTAGATCTTACTGTAAACAGTCAATCGGGTAGATTTAAAAACCACAGTAAAAATGCCGACTCTTATAATTACTTAAATTAATCCTGAATGCTGAAACAAGCTCATACAAAATATGAAGCATTGTTTGAAGCAGGGAACGCCAGTGATCAGTTTCGTTTTCCAGATGGAACAAAAATGTGAAAGGAATAAAGCTTTGCACACCTTTTTGAAAGTAAGTTCATTACGTGGGAGGGATTGCAAGGACGTCAGCACTGATGTCAGAAAATAGGGAAGGGATTACTACAGTGATTGACAGCGTTGGCTCTTTGGACCGAGGCAGAAATGCGATTTTAGGAAGGAGCTAGTGCCCCTTTAAGGTACTATAAAGAGAGGGAGGGTAGAGGCTGCTGGCTGTCCTGGCTCAGAAGGTGCATTGACACCTATAGCAATGGTGCAATGGCTGAAAGTATTTATGGCAGGAATTAAAAGGCAAACATACTTTTCTTGTTTCCTTGAGAGAGAGTGCAGGGAATTAAGGCTGTGAGGTGAATCCACTGGTATTTGGAGAGGGTCCTTAGGTTCCTAGAGACTAGTGCTGGAAGCACAAGAAGAGCAGGGTAACTTAAGGGAGAAAGAGAGACAAAGTAGTGGAGAGAAACAATAGCACAAGGCAAGGCAAGTATGGTTAAGTTTCACAACATTCACAATGACAATATGTAAAAGTAGTAAATATACATTTCCATTTTCTTGGTAGGAGCAACAGAAAGTATTTGAAAACAAAAGGTCTATTCCTCAAAGCAGTAGCAGTAAATATAAAAGTAGCAACAAACATTCACTCTTACTTGGGAGCAGCACTAGTAAACACCTTAAAACAAGTTCTGTGAGTTAATGCTGTATTAGGGCACTATGTGTAGGGCCAGTAGGACTGATATCTACACATTAGGATAGGCCATTAAATCCTTGATGTAGTGCTACAAAGAGACATTGTATCTAACAGTTCCCAGTGCAGCTACCACAGCTAGCCAAGGGGTTTTATGCAGCAGTCAACAGGGACTGCTGCCCAGGTGTACTATTGTCAGCAATTCAGCTCCTTGTACTCTACAGAGCTAAAAAAACAGAAAGGCTACCAGTAATTATTACCCAAATACCAGGAATAAACCTGGAAATCACTT
Organism: Protopterus annectens; assembly: GCF_019279795.1. Classification (NCBI taxonomy): domain Eukaryota; kingdom Metazoa; phylum Chordata; order Ceratodontiformes; family Protopteridae; genus Protopterus; species Protopterus annectens. The sequence goes on from NC_056737.1 coordinate 105,374,306, forward strand.
CCTGAGCTAAATATAGCCTAGTGGTACTTAACAGGCCCAAGGGGCAACTAACCGAGTAATTGCTTATGTGCAATGAGGTTCCTGGGACACCACCGTACTGGAAAAGCACTTACTGGAGTACAGTGTGGGGAACTAAACCCAAAAGAGCAACCTCTACTACTCCAGTTAGCCCATAAAGCATTTAAAGCTTCTAGGGCTCTATAGGGCAGGAGATCGCTAAAAAGTACAGAATATAGACAATGCAGGAAAACTGCAGTTCTTATCCCAGCGTTCAGCAAGAACTTAAAGTACACCAGGACTATATTGTCAATAATAGCCCCTTTCAGTGAGTAGTGCGCTGCAGAAGGGAGGTACATAGAGAGCAGCTAGGCATCAGAGTAGGCACTAACACCCATTAAGAGTCTCCATGTGGGTGGCGTAGTTAAAAAGGTGCTTACAGGCTTAAAAATAATGTTGCTAAAAACCAAACACAACAGAGGGACGTATGTAGAGAAACGGCTTGGTTAGAGGATATGCTTCAAGGTGTCGCCATTCAAAAAGCCATTTACAGGCTTGTGACAAACAGCAATAATGTTGGCTCACTCAGAAAATAGCTCTGCATGAGTGGCATTCTAAGAATTAGCCAGTACCGGCGTATTAAAGCACAAATACCGTAACTATTATGTTACAATCCACAAATAGCAGAACTTGCACAGTTAGGCATAAGAGCAAACTCTAAATGCCCACAATGTGTCGCCACATGGATGGCGTATTTCAGAAAAGCCATATCCTACTTAGGGAACCAGCATTCTAATACTGGCACACACAAGAAGGTACCACTTGGGTATGAGATGGGTTTTAGCCATTACCAGATTACTAAATAACAATTTAAACTAATCTACACCTAAATCATTAAAATAACAGAGCTAGCATACTACAAATGCTCCACAAATGGGGCGACACACAGAATTGATGTTGCAGATAAGAATACCGGCTTTAAACAAAGTTAAAACTAATCTATACCTCAACATTTAATTAAGCAACCTGCACACTACAAAATGCTCCACAAGTGAGGCAAGGAACAAAGTAGACTATACAGGTGAACATATAAGCAAACTACACGTATTACAACATCAGCAGGTTAGGAGTCATTACAAATACACGCCAACTAGAGACATTTAAACAGCAGCAGTGTAGCAGATGGTTATTAGACTCAGAGTTCACACTTAAGCATGTCAGCAATTAGAATGGTAAGCAACAACATGCATAAACATTACATACCACAGGCAAAAAGATGCTGGGAGAGGAGCAGACAGCAGCCAGGGCTTTTCCCGATTACTAAAGATGGCACCCCACAAAACCCAGGGTATTTATGGGAGTCTAGAGGATAACAGAGGAGAGGGGAGGAGAGTAAGGGGAAGAGCAGGTATAGGTAGGAGGGGCAGAAGATAGACAGACAATCTCAGGATAGACTACTGGACAACATGCAAGATGTGGAGAAAGGTATAGAATGCAAGTGAAATAGGAAGGCAAGGGCTACAAAAAGCTGGGGTCCAGAGGACAGGGAGAAAGACAGGCAGTATCGAGGTGAGAAGGAGCTAAGTTCTTAAACAGAAGACAGGTAAGGAAGCAGCTAGAGAAGAAACAATCAGCAGTCCTGGCTACAGAAGGTGGGTTGGATAAGTCAGAAGTGGGTAAAAACAGTGATAAGAGAACCTAGAATCAGTAGTAGTAGACAGCATAGTAAACGGTGAAATGTGAGGAACTAAAAAGCAGGTCTGGGACTACAGAAAATAAGGAAAGTAATTAAGAAAACCAGGGGACAAGCATGAGAATGAGAGTAGGAGAAGGGTGCCACCTAGTGGACATATCTTATATTGCAGGTAGATATGACAGGGAGTTAGCTAGATTAAAACTGGGGAAGACTGAGTGCTAGGAATGCGAGTTACTATGGAGGATACGGGGGAGTGGGTGTTAAGGTACTATAAAGAGAGGGAGGGTAGAGGCTGCTGGCTGTCCTGGCTCAGAACGTGCTTTGACACCTATAGCAATGGTACAATGGCTGAAAGTATTTCTGGCAGGAATTAGAAAGCAAACATACTTTTCTTGTTTCCTTGAGAGAGGGTGCAGGGAATTAAGGCTGTGAGGTGAACCCACTGGTATTTGGAGAGGGCCCTTAGGTTCCTAGAGACTAGTGCTAGATGCACAAGAAGAGCAGGGTAATTTTCTTGTTTCCTTGAGAAAGGATGCAGGAAATTAAGGCTGTGAGGTGAACCCGCTGGTAACGTACTATTTTATGAGAGATTATTTGTTATAATCCTTTTTGCGATTTGTTTTGCTGTTAAAATGGATGGTGATTGTGTTTCTTTTTCTTCATTCACACTGACCAGTAACTGAGACTGTTTATGCTATTTCGATGTTAAAAATGTAACATTTTTGGACTAAATAAAATGATGCAAATAAGTTGCCATTGAACAAATTTCATAACATGAAATTGCTTGTGATTAATGATGGGTCATTTTAAGTAGACTGGGAGGGCGGCTGTGGTGGTGCAGCAGTTAGCATTGCCACCTCACAACAAGAGGTTCTCCAGTTCGATCCTCGGCTGGGGTGCCTTCTGTGTGGAGTCTGCATGTCCTCCCTGTGGTCGCGTGGGTTTCCTCTGGGTGCTCCAGTTACCTTCCAAAGACATGCTGTAAGTGGATTGGACACTCTAAGTTGGCCCTAAGAGTGAGTGCGTGGATGTGTGCCTTCTGTGGAAGGTAGGCGTTTCATTGGCAACTCAACACTATAGAAACTCCACTGCCAATCATGACCGGACAGGTGATCCACTGTGGCGACTCCTAACCGAGAAAAGCCAGAAGAAGAATTCTAAGTAAATTGGGAGTTCTTTCTTCATTTAGTTTTAATTTTTGTTTGTTTTATTGATGCACTGGATTCTTTACTGTTATCAGACAATCTTAGAACAATAATGTTATTATTAGAGCGCATTGCAGATTTACTATGATTAATCAGATCTGGCTTAGTTGTCAGTTAGTGCAGAGGATTATGCTGATCAGTTGCTTCCTGTAGTTTACAACATTATTCACTCAGCCTCCATTTGTCTGCTGTGCTACTCTGAGCAAGACTCCTCAATAGTCTCCTGAACTGCATGCCTAGTGACAGCCTATAAATCTATGCAATGCAAATAATTGTAACTAAACATCTAACATAGATACTTAATCACTCACCAAGCCAGTGTAGAAAGCAATTATCATATATTACATAATTGTTTTTGATGTGGAGCACCTCCCTTGAATCCCTACCAATGTGGGGGCTTTGCCCCAAAACCTCAATCTGCATATTCATTAACTCTGAGGTCACACAAATTGGGGAAAGATATAAAACAAAACTACAACTCACCTATTCCCTCTTCTCCATCTC
>NC_056737.1:105382707-105435207 GCF_019279795.1 Protopterus annectens
TCTCAGTATTCTTCAGTGTGTCTCTTTCCTTACACAATAAACTTCCCTGGACCTTTGTTTTAGACACAAAACCCCTCCTGCAGTGAGAAGCCAACTTCTCAGATTTCCAGAGTTCTTGACATCCCTTTTTACACATTAAACTAACTTGGTAATATATTGTCAACAGCTCTCCCCGGGATTCATGAAGCTCGGCGCAAGGCTGGCGTTAGGCTTGCGCTGACCATGTGGCATGAAGATGGCACAGTAGTGCCAAATGCATATTAATGAAGGCGCGCTGCTGCCACAGCCATGTGCATAGGAAATGATCGTGAGTGCATAGGGCGTGTCGAAGTGCCACACGGAGGCGTGGAAATGTCAGCTGTCTACATGCAACCTAAAATGCTTGCATATAACAATTTTCATGCAATAGTAATCACATCTGTCAGTGTCTGTGGATACTGAAACATATGCAAAGAATGCAAGACAGTTCTTGCGAACACAAAATGAAGAAGCAAACACAAATGCTTGGTAGGGAATAATGGGTCCCTACCCTTGAACAAATGACATGAAAACCGTGTGCCCATAGTCCAACGCAGTGTAGATAGTTATACCAACTGGAAGTGAAATGCATCATGTTAGCATGCCGCCAATAGCTATGTCCAGCCCAATGCTCAGGGTCACCAGCTGTCCCACATTGTGAGGGAGAGTACACAGCTGGGCAGATGTGTCCGTAATAAAACCATGATAAATGTAAATATCTAGCGACCGTATGACAGAATTATATCCCACAACGCATGTAATAGTCACATACAATAGGTATGTCTGCATTTAACATACCATATGTGACAAGAAATAGAATAAGCAAGAAAATAAAACAGAAGCAGCATATAAACTGCTACAACAATAAGGCAACATGTAGGCTTAAAGGAACAGTATTATCCATAGCGTTGACTGTGGGTATGTGTTATCCAGTACAATCAGATATGTGTCCGGAATATATCCTATCCTGGACATAGGAAAAGGTGGCACCCTACCAATGATCAGAGCAGTCGGCCAAAATCCGCACATATGCGGTCCAAGCTGTACTTGTCAGGATGTGTCACAGTTGAACGGGTATTACCCGGGTGTGTACCTATGTGCGTGATGTATAGCATGTGGAAGGTGAAACATGCCAGGGTAGTCCACACAACCATACAGGTACCTGACATATGTAGTGTATGCAATGTGTTACCTTGACCGTGTCAAGGGCCATCATCCAAAGCAGTGATGGATGGAGTGTCAGGAATATGTGTGTGGGGGGGGATGGGTAATGGTATAATCCTCAAAGGCGAGACTGTGTCGTACGCGGAATAGGTGAACTGGAGGTGTATGAGGGAGCAGTGGGTGAATCAGAAAGAAACACAAAGAACATGCATACACATCTGCAATACAACCTGACAGGCCATACTGTAGAACACAATCCCACAAACATATGAATATTAAAATGTGCGGTACAAATGTACAGAAATGTCACCGGCACATACCCACAGATTGGTCCTGATGGAACCGGCCCATTCAAATACAACACACCTGGATGCATAATGGAATACCCATCATCCCCTCCACAGCACACAACCCGCCTCCATACCTGAACGTCCACCAAATCCAGCCATACTTGGCCTACTAGCTTGGCGCAGCCACATCTACACATAGTGACCACTACTCATATGTAGTAGGCAGTGTAACCCTAGGCAGTTTCAGGATTGCAAACTATGTATCCCTTGCATGTAAAACCCCCAACACATTTTTGTAAAGCCAAAAGAATGGTCGGTATTGGTCTTGTTAAATTTTTGGATATCCCTCATGGGATAAGTAACTTGTGTAAACATCAGAATGGGTATCAAGACACGATGTCCAGTCCTGTAGACATCTGGACACAAGTTTGAATGTGCAGCAGTGGTGCACAAGACTGTCCAGCCCTAGACGGTCATGCAGAACCTACTACCCAGGATCAAACACCTGCCCGTGACGCATGTGTCCCCACATGAATAATCGAGAGAATATATTGTACACATTCGCATAGTGGCACTTGGAAATAGGGTGATGAAGGCACTGATGTAAACAGGATACCCCCTGATCCACTGTGTGAAGGACAGTCACTGTGTGGGTAGGTGTGTCCCGACCAACAATGATACAATGCCAAATGTCCTGTGATTTTTCGGAAATAACTATGTACCATACTTCATGTAACAGTTGCCTAAAGCAGTCATGTCAAGATAGAAAATGCATAATTCGTACAAGAAACAGACTAACAACTAAAGTGCTAAAGGTATAGGTTCTCAGCTAGGAAAATAATGAATGTTCTAAACCTGCACTGACCGTGGGTATGTGTTGGCCTAAACAATCTGGTGTCCCCAGAATATATTCCAACCTGTACATATGACAATGTGTCAACCCTACCAATGGTCAGAGCATTTGCACAATAACTGGCCAGCCTCTTAATCACTCACAAAGCCAGTGACCTTTGGAGGAAAGGTGTTGAATGAGAATGACTAATTACAACAATTAAGAGTAATAGACACATTTAACTGCAGAAAATAAGTAGTAATACGAATCCGTCAACACGTTCCAAGTTAATAGTACTAATATGGTAGAAGTGTCCGTGATTGTCCCTGATTTGTCATAGCCTTGTCACTGTAGAAACTAGTCCCCGAGTATCACAGAGGTCCATACACATATGTACACCAACCAACTGTCACATTTGTTGACAGGACTATTGCATACCTGTAGTGAATTTATAACTGATGTCCAGAATAATATTCATCGTATATATAAATGAATTAAATAGTCAAATGTGAAGGGAAACACGTGGAAACCCCCCCCCCTGTATTATGTAGTGGAACCACTCCCTGCCCTATATTATGTAGTGCCAACCTAATAATGTGGTCAGAGGTACCTAAACACCTGCGTCTGTAAACACAGGTAGAATGTTAAAATCTGGACTAACTCTGTCCATGTGCTACGTCTGATATTTGAACAGGTACAGGGCAGTTCTAGTCACCAGTTGGACAAGCCTAAACCCGGACCAGCACATGAACACCCTGAGAATCAAACACACGTATGTGCGAAGACTATAAGCATAAGAGTTCTGAATATCCTTGGAGTGAGTAGACATGCAACACGGGTCCAGAGCAGTAGGAAATAGGGAATGTCAGAAGTGTAGTACTGCAGTTTTCCCAGCAGCAGAATGGATGCCTGCTGTGTAAGTGAAGCGGTGAGGCGTATGTCAGAGTAGCTATGAACCATGGGTATACATATAAATGAGGCAGAACAACAATAGTGTAGTGGTTAGAGCATCCACCTAACGTAAAGGCATTCCCAGTTCAAGTACGACTATAGCACATATTAATTTATTGTGTAATGAATGCCTCTGTGCTGTAAAGCCAACATTTATACATGTAAAGGTGACCTTGTGTCTCGCATGGGGCCGTTAACCGGATTCCATCAATCAAAGTGGTACTTTCATAAGGAATAAGGCACATGTAATCACAAAGAAGTGGCAGTAAACATATGTAACTCACAATAAGTAGATGCAAGTGCGCCTGTGCAGGTGTAAGCAGCTTGTAGCATAGCAAATGTATGTTGTCTTGTACAGCTGTAACTTTTATATAGATAGATAGATAGATAGATAGATAGATAGATAGATAGATAGATAGATGTGTGTATAGATAAATATCCACAGACATAAAAGAAATATGCAATTATATATCTATCTATATATATATATATATATATATATATATATATATATATATATATATATATATATAAAAGAATGAATGCCGAAAGATGAAAGCAAACATAAGGGTTGTGAAGGGAATCTAGAGCAAGTAAGGTATTATAAAGTGCTCGCAGCGTATATCAGATAAAGCTGCAGAAGAGTGAGTAGAGCACTGCTATGCACACCAGAGGCAGGGTTATACCAGTGGCCATAACATTGTTGACGTGCTACGTCAACATTATACACAGATGGAATGTAGTTCATGTTGTGACCACCTACACTTGTAACCCGCAAATCATTCGTAATCCATAACACCAGGAAAGGCACGTATGTGCAAATATGAATGGAGGGAGACCCTGTGAATACAAGATGTGGTACAAAATGTGTGTAGGGCCCCAATGCTCTGGAGAGGGCAATGTGTAAAGGTGTGTCATAGCTGCGATATCAGGTGGATAATGGCTGTTATGTGTGGAAACTCAGCACGGGTGTGCTGGAGAAACTATGGATATGCGATTATGGACACAGGAGTGCTAGGGTATGTTGCGCTGGTTGCAATGGAGCAGCCCGTGGAGGTCAGCTAGTACGTAGGTGCGATTCCCAGATAGACCGTTGTCTGCGTGGAGACATGCGCGAATGGGCGTACCATCGTCGGAGGTTGTGCTGCTGTAAAACCTATCTGCCAACCATGAGCGGAACGGAGTTCTGCTGTGACAACCCCAAACCGGGAAAAGCAGAAAGGCACAACTACATGCAGACATCAATATGTTGATGTACAATCTTTGTAACGCAAGCACTCATTCTATTAACATTAATAAAATGAATGTGCACAGAAACAAACACAGTAGCAGGAATAATAGGCTGTGCATACGAGTAATAGGTCAAATGACACTGTATCACATCACACTTATCAGTGGTACCCCAGACATGAAAAATGTGCGACATCTGTCCACTGTATAACATGCAGTATACTGATCACAAGTTCACCAGAGTGAAGTGTCGGTGTCATAATGACTAAGGCAATAGTATGCTGTTGAAGCAGAGATGAAACCCAATACACATGTGTAAGTGTCTACGTCCGGGAAATGTATTGGTTAACGGACACACAGATGTTTATATAGATAAAAATATATATACATGTAGATATATATATATATATATATATATATATATATATATATATATATATATATTGATATACATATATATATATATATATATATATATATATATATAGATTATATATATATATATATGTATATACTCACATAAAGATATATACATATATATATATATATATATATATATATATATATATATATATATATATATATATAAACAGAAATATATACACATACAGCAGATATTGATATATACACATACACACAAAACAAATATATATGCCATTGTAGATATATACATGTACATAACTAGGTTACTTTACAGCAATTAGGGGTAACATATGTTCAGACCGGGCATATGTTACTGTGAAGTCCAATAAATAAACGTTTTACCTTCCAGCTAGGCAGGTCAGACATACAGACACGCAATAAATGTAAATACACCACTGCATTCCAAACCACCAGCAGGAAAGTACCAGTGGGAGAGATCTGAAAGTTCTACACTTTAAACATGGATAATGGGGTCCCTTGCGGGATACCAAAAATTCACTATACAGGCAACCTTTAGTGATTGACGCAAGCAGGATGTAACTGTACACAAACAGTAGGTTGTGCAAGTGTAATAACACATGGGTTGACAAAACGTACGACATGTGTCCCGAGACTGGTAGACTGGGCAATGTGTAGGGGTGTGCTCATACCCCAGCTGTGCTCACAGTAAGTAGTTCTCATGAGTGCTGTAGAGGGGTGCCAGTTAGGTGAACCATGGGTATGCAATAATGGGCTTAAGTGTGCAGGTGCTGGTTGGCAGAGATGTAGTAGGCCCACCCAGTGGAAGTCATTGATATTCCTATGTGGGCATAGCAGATGCCTATACCTCCCAAACCTGAAGCACACATCTACCGGATAGTCTGTAAACCATCGGGGGAATACATAGGGACCAAATCAGTGCCGTGTACCCGATTAGCATGGATGTCCATAGTTATGAATCAGAATGTAACAAAGTCCAACTAAACACTTCCAGAACTAGTGATATTAGGTGGACAGGTGGCGGAATACAGGTAATGGCAGATGACAACATGTATGAGTCATAAACAGCATGTACCTAGACAAACGTGAATGAATACATATGCTCTGTGACTGTCAATGTGTCTGGTTAATAGAACCAATCGTCTAAATGTGTCCCACAGGGTGTTATGCAGTGTTCCTGATACAGTGTTCATTCTCCCCCATTGGTATGTGAGGTGTGCTAGTGACGGAAAGTGCATAATTTGCTGACCACCTTAGGTAGATGATAGCATTATAGATGAGGTTTAGAACCCGTACGCCTTTGAGGGACACACCTGTCTGGGCAGTTGTGTTCTGCAAAATGAATGTTATGGCACATGGCCTATGAGTTTGGGAAAGGAGGCCATATATTGTGTGTAGTGGTGTCAGAAATTAATTTGTTGTATCAGAAACAGCTACATGTAATAGGAAACAGTATTAACAATTATAATGCTACAAGAATAACCTTAACGTATGCAAACCATTGAAGTAGTCAGTTTACTACTGGCTGTGGGTATGTGTTGCCTTGACACATGTGATAGCTCTACATATAGGATCTATAGGGCCGCCACCATTCTGAATGGCCAAAGTGGGACCTGCTCTGTAGAAATGTCAGACGTACCAGGGCAGAACATACCTACAGCCATGCATAGTACAGAAATATGCATATCAGCACAAATCAAAGCTTAGTCTAGCAGCAGTAAAGTTGCTTATGCTACTACATATTACATATCAACGTGTCAGGTATACAAGACCTGTAACAAGCAACCACTACAGACACGTAGAATATGGGAATGTCCCCTAATTAGGACAGTTGCAATGGCTAGAATATTGTCACATGACATATGCCTAATGAGGGACTGTCCCATGCAAAGTGGGAAAGGTGTTACTCCTACAGTCTCCCGTCGTGCAATCTGAAAGGTGGAAAACGTACAGTAGGTATGCGGTAGCATGACTTGGCGGACAGCTGCATTAACAAAATAACATTCACATGTCAGTATTGCAGAGTATCGGTTCCCATGTATCAGGCAGATGGGAGCAGATCGTATGAGGAACACGCATATAATACGATAACGTCACTGGACAGACCGCCGAGTCCATACAGTCGAACGCCTGCCATTGCCAAATGGTTAGACATACCCAATACTGTAGTCATGTAGTCCGATGTAATACACATCACAAGGGATCGCACACACCCAGCGTGAGTGTCAAATGTAAGCACAAATGTCGGTGAGCGAGCGGCTGTAAGCGTGTTTGTCTACCAGTATGCCAGTAGTGCACTGTCAAAGAAATGTGGAGTCTAAACGGGTATAAGGTGCTGTAACCAGAGGTCAGCTGTGCTTAACACTGTGCAAACCCACGCACAACCACTCCCACCTGCTGGAATGTGCCTTACCCAGTCCGTATCCAAAGGCGTCGGTCTGTCCGCAAACAAAGAACCGTCCTATTCACATGCTGGTAGCAGTACCCTGCGCACATAGCTCATGTGAATTAACAATAGACCATGGCACATGTACAGACAATAGACCACACACACACCATACAGCACAGTCATCCAACAGTATAGCAATGTACTGGCAGATATGCCCGGACCACTGGTGTATGCATGCCTGGCCATCCTGTGTTTCAGTGTGTCAGCATGCCCAGTATGACTGTTATGCATGTTGTCGACCGACATTACCATCATACCATCGTGTGTGAGCATGCCAAGTATGGTCAGCTGTATCGCATGTGTCACATGTCCAGATAGTCAGTGCCGTGTTGCCGACCCCTCCGTTCTACACAGACAGGTGTCATGCTGTGTCTGCAGGGTAGCTAATGGTCATGTGGCATTGACAGTTGCTACATGTCTGCATAGCGTGGGGGGAAATCCAACCGCATCCACAGTCCTACACATCATCGTGGGTGGCGCACATGACTCTCACATGTGTAGGTTGGACAGGGGGCACAGCTGACAGTTGTACACATCTGCCACTACTGTACTGGTATGCCAGGTACTCCATGTCTGTGTGTGGACCTACCTAAATTGCTGGTTGGAGGGATACCAGTGTACGTCAGATCCCATCTTTAAATACCAGCATAGTGGTGTTGGACATCCTAGCTTTCACAACCTACATCAAACTGCCTGGCCTGCTGTAGTCTGTTTGTGTCTTTGGGGGTTGGGGTCATTCATTGGGCATATCCATAGGTCATTGCATATCATTTGTCTGTATTGGTCCACACCTGCCCAGCTGCATGGAACGTGTGTGGGCTGTACGGACACACATGATGTTCAGCCCATAATCTGCAGTGGGTTGGGACACCCTGTGTACTACTGGCTACCATTGTGACCCCTGTATATGCTACAGATGTCATGGTGCCACTATGGACGTGTATTGTCTGCTGCCCTAACATTCAGCCACCAACGTCTCTTGTATGTTCAAATACATACCATAGCAATGGGTAAATACACATTCCAATACAACTGCCAATTAGGTTGATAGACGTACCCTGAGGGTGTTCTGGACTTGAGGACGGTGCTGGAGGGCTGCCTATGTCGGATGCACACAGTGCACCTCCTATACATGGCCGAGCACAGGTAGTGTCATGTTTGGCATACATTGTACTGTGTGCAGGTCAGAGAGGGGAAATCCGTGGGTACCTACTGTGTCAGTGCATATGCCTTGTATTGCCTCTTTGCCAAGGGCAGGTCATACTGTGCACAGCCTTTCTCTGACTGGGCCCTGCTCAGGTAGTTCCTTTGCCAAGTCACACTGTGCCTGTACAGGCCTTGGCAGTGGTGTTTCCATGCTATTCCTGCTGCAACTATTACTGCAGGATCAGATTGTGTAGCATAGCAAATACCATAACAAATTGTGTGCATGTAGCTAGTGAATACTGCAGGGCTCCGCCAGATGTGTCCGGATACCAGAACCATGACCTGAGCATCCCAAACATATGCTCAATTATATATCTTGCCTGTGCATCTGCCTCATTATGGTGTGAGTGTTCAGGTGTGTGTGCATTGCTGATGGGTGTCATCAGCCATGACACCAGTAGTTACCCAGCATCCCCCACTAGGAGACTGTAGGGGATGTCCATATTGGCAAAGGTGTGGTACAGCTGTGTCAGAAGCCATATATCGGAATCATCATAGCTTCCAGGGCAGACAGCAAACACATTCAATCTAATGCCCTGGCCATCGCATATGGCCTAGCTGTTGGAGGGTATGCCCCTGCAGTGAATGTAGGCCCTACCTCACTCACCGGGTGTTGCTTTGATGTGTATGTGTGTGCAGGCTATAGCACCCAGTACCCCAGGGTAGTCAGCCATATGGTTGAAGAGATGCATATTGCTGGTCTACTAATCACGTGTATTGAGGACATGTACGTGCTCACTAGCATGTTTTGACATGGCGTCTGTGAACTGGTGCAATACTCTGGATGCAGATGTCTGTGAAATCCCCATGATATCCCCAGTTATGCTGTGTGAGGTATCTGTGGCTGGTATACCTAGGCCAACACATACCGTGGTATCCACTGTGATGGGTTTCCTTCGGCCTGTTTGATGTGTCAGGTGTGGCAGGCACAGGTCAACAAGCCGCTGTAGGAGGTCTCTGTCCACCCCATAGTGCTCCAGCATCCCCAGCTCATATAACCCCTGGTAAGTCACCCTGGGGTCTATAAAGTCTTATGTCACCCCCAGTAAGGGTTGTTCGGCAGCATACACATCCTCACTGCCCTCAGCCTCCTGCACATGTTGGTTTATGTTGCCTGCTGCAGCCCTTCTCATTTGGTTGGACTATGTTGTGAAATGTCCCTGCAGGTATACACCAGTGATGTAGAGTGTGGAAGAAACCTGTGTGTGTAGACTGCTTGCTCACATTACTGTACTGTTCAGGTGTGGGCTGGCCATGTCATCTGCTGATTGTGCTGATCATCACCTGTTTGTGCAGCCTGTACACCCTGACTACCCCACTACGGCTTTTGTCCCTCCCAATGTCACCAGGCAGGTATAGACACACCCCTAACTTAGGCATGCTAAGGCAGGAGCACTCCCGAGGCACAGTTCTGCAATGTATGTACAGTATGCCTGACCCCCCTCCCATGCTGTCAACTATATTCAAGCCCTGCACCCGTCTAACTAGACACATACACTCCAGGGATCTGCATCACACCCTGGGGATAAATGGGATACACTATTGTCAACCTCATCTGCATAGTATAGTCTTCTAATGAATAGTTATATGACCCATACCGAACCTCCAAATTAATAACCACTGCTTAGTGCCGCTCAGATCTGTACACAACTGGTAACAGGTACCTTTGTCCCATGGTCTTCCCAGCAACAAAATAACCGGTGTCTATACGACTACAACCCGGGACCCTGCACACAACAGACGATGTGCATTACCACTGGCAGATATACATACATCCGAGGTTATCACGTAAAGATCATCTGGCACAAACATTCAATAGTGCTGATGTCCCCAGACATATATGTTTATATCTATGTCTATCTCTCTATATCTACATAGATCATATATATTATATGTATACATATATACATATATATATATATACATATATATATATATATATATATATATATATATATATATATATATATATATATATATATATACATACATACACACATATATATATACACACATATGTAGATATTGCATTTATATCACAATAGCGGACCACATGACAGCAAAGCATTAGACAGGAATGAAAAGAAAACTACATATGCCACCTGCATCATGTAGTGTTGTTACTATCAAGGCATGTGTGTTTTGTTGCATCACACGGGTCAGACTGTATTAAGGGTAAGAGTAGGGCTGCTGACATTTACTCACCAGACCAATTGGCGAATGTATGTGTTGACAACCCAGTGTCTTGGCAGAATATGCGGGCTGTGGACACTATATAGGTCAGCAACAAAACACACTGAACACATCCCGCAGCTAGCCACCCACAGATACCAACACATAGGGTATAACTGCCAAACACACACACCTGCCATGCCTTGGAATTGAGCACCTACCTGTCTATTCTACCACACTACAGCATTACGCAGTAACAGAATGCGCTACCGAGTTTCAGCATCACAGCACTCCCAGAGGCATACTTCTGGGTGGGTGACATCATCAGCAAAGGCAAAGACGCCGATAGGGAGTGTACGGAGAGTGAGCTATCTAAAAACATTATTCTGTTCCCAGGCAGCTGGAAACACACACACACACGCGGCAGAGCTGGGATTAGAACATAGAATGTACTACCTGACTACCTTATCACACTACAACATTACGCAGTAACAGAATGCGCTACCAAGTTTCAGCATCACAGCACTCCAAGAGGCATACTTCTAGGTGGATGACATCATCAGCAAAGGCAAAGACGCCATTAGGGAATGTATGGAGAGTGAGCAGTCTAAAAGCATTATTCTGTCCACAGGCAGCTGGAAACACACACACACACACACACGCACACACGCACACACACACACACACACACACACACACACACACACACACACACACTTGGCAGGGCTGGGAGTCAAACATACACCTAACTACCTTATCACACTACAGCATTACGCAGTTACAGAATGCGCTGCCGAGATTACTGGAACACAGCACTCCCAGAGGCATACTTCTAGGCGGATGACATCATCAGCAAAGGCAAAGACGCCGATAGGGATAGTCTAAAAGCATATTACTGTCCCAAGGTAGACGGAGACAAACACATGGCAGTGGTGTGAGCGGGACAACTGCCTATCTATGGAGAACTATTACAACACTACATAGATACCAGATGCGCCACAGACAGTACACCCTTCAAGACAGTCAACCAGTGTGTTCAATGTAGGAATCCATCCTGACGTGGGTATGGACATCTGTTGCCTGGATGACCACTATCGCTATACAGGATTTCAATGGTCATGCCCATACACAGAGGCACATAACTGACACAAGCTGTCACTGGGCATGCTCACACACTTAGTAGCACACGTCCGTTTAGAATGTACTGTGTGTCCATCTACACAACGGCATACTGGGCATGCTCACACACTTAGTAGTAGCGAAGGGCTGTCTTGTATGCACACGGATTCTAAACACAGAAGGGAACAGTGTGTCGATAGTGAACATTGTTAGCACGAACGCTGCACTACATATATCTGACACCGGTCATCAGTGCTAGATGTGTAGCGTTCGTAATCACAGCTGACAATCCAGATCCAACAATGGGGAATACGGACATCTCTACAGTGAGGAACACCTGGCATATGGCACAGTTGTGCACAATAGCACTACCACCGTATACCTCAGATACAGACAGGTGGGCCATAAGACCATGACGGACCGCTCCAGGTGTTAGTGTCCCCACGTACATGAAGGCCACTCACATGTACTGACCAGTACACACTCAAGAGCCATCACAGATGTGTCAGGGGCAGATCACAGTGGTAAATGCTGCATTCTACTATGTAGCCCTCAGACATCACCATGTCCTTTGTCCAGCAACACACATCCATACATTACTACAACACCATGTTACTCATGACCAGTGGACTGTACATAGGTCTACAGCAACTGTGCAGACTACACATGTACTGACAGGGTTCCATCATGTGTTATGCAATGCAATGATACCACTGTTCATAACCAGGTCGGCTCTGCACATAACAGGAGCCCTGTGTCTTATGCAGCTGTAACAGATGACTGTTGCTGTACACCAAAAACACTAATGTTTGGATATGACATACATGTAATTGCCGTGGATATGTACATGGCCCACACACACAACATATGTACATAGCAGACAAGTGGCTACAGCAATCACACACATGCACATGGAAGGTAGGTCCATGGCTGTTGAATGCTAACAGTACATAAGGTAGCAATGTTGACTGAGGTAACATTCACTCTGTACTAGTTATCCATGACAACCATCATATCATACAACAGTCCATGTGTCATGTATGTCATCACACATGTCCACCAATTGCAATGCATACAAACATGGCTACATGACAGGAATGTAGGATCAACACACATGTACATGTAGTGGTGTGCATTCAGCTACCATGCATGTGCAGTAGCTGATGTATGCAGTTCATCTGTGTCTAACTACAACATGCAGTTGCAATGCAGCCCCATCATTGACACCTGTATATGGTGAAATACTGACAGTACAGTAGGATGTACATCAGGTATGGATGGATGTGTGTACATAAAGTGGTGGTCTACTTTTGCAGATGGATGTTTGCTGAAGACAGCTCACAGGTGTGTCACAAGCCATCCTACCATGACATGTGCAAACAGTACGCTATGTTACTGTTACTTGAAGGTGAAGACATACAACCTACACAGTGGTCAGGGTGTTACTGACTGTAAATCACTTCACACCTGTAACACTTATGTCCTCTCCTGTGCATATAGCAGCACAATTGCCGAAGGTAGCATTGGTACACATAATGCGGCCAATACTGCTGCATGTCTGTCAGACGTATCATCATATAGCAGGTGTATGATTCACAGTACTGCCATGTGTGTTTGCCTGTGTGACCATATATGCCATGTATGGTGGGGAATACATCCCAATTGTTACACACCCCTGTACACTGTTGTAGAGATCTGTACATACTGCAGTGTAGAAAGCAGGACATAGGCAGGGGTGGTGTGTGTATCACACACGTCAGCTATCTGTATGTGAATGACATTTGTGGACTCCACAGTGTGTGTGTGTGTGTATGTATGTATGGCTGTCTGGTGCATGGAGTGAGGGTGTATGCTACCATACAGAACAGACAGGATCCCTAACCCCTCATGTTGATGCAGTCTACTACCTTGTTGATGCCATCGATCTCAGCCTTACTGGCTACCTGTACATGTTCATTCTCTCTGTCGCATCATGTGGGTGCACAGTACTGTGAAGGTGATTACCACATAGGCAGGGGTCCTCACCTCAACACTATCAAGTGTGTGTTATAGTGTCTTTGACCCCATGAGTGTGGGCATGTTACTGTGTGTTTCTGTGTATGTCTGTGTATGTTCTCATCCTGTTCTCATCATGTGACAGTGTATTTATTACTGCTATACAGTGAGGCCTCATGCTGTCAACTGGCCTCTAACCTTGACATCAGCCAGACCACTGTGTAAACCCCCCGCACCATGTCACTTTACCTGTGATGTGGCCCGGTATGGATGTCATGTCTCTAGCCACTGTAGCCTATTAAACAGCTCACATGCTTCTGGATCAGTAGATGTGTGGACATCTGTGGAATGGTAGCCTTTCTAACAGTGAGGTTGAGGCTACGTATTGCATGCTGGCATTGCCATACATGCCTGTGAGTACTCCACATTTACACATTGGAAACTGCAAACACTACTACTTATTGGCACATGCAATTAGACCTTAAGGAGGGAAGTAGGGCATCATTACCAACATGCTCTTACTGTTGTTACCAAGACACATACTGTGAACATACAACAATGCACTCTAACTGCAAACACTGTAATGGCACATGCAATTAGACCTTAAGGAGGGAAGCAGGGCATAATTACCAACATGCTGTTACTGTTGTTACCAAAACACATACTGTGAACATATAACAATGCATTCTAAACTTGTACTACATGGTATGTCTGGTGCTTGTCAACAATACACAACAAATGTAATATACACTTATCTCACTATTCTGTTCACCCTGTGCATCAGACCATATGAGCATGTCCCTGCACCGATGGTGTGGATGACAGGGATGCGGCACAGGCATCATCATATGCACAGGGTGATAATGTTTGCCAGGGGCATAGGCTGCACCAGTGGATGACATCATGTGTGTGGGTTAGGGCCGGTGATCTGATTGGACATGTGTGGTTGTTATGCATGTGGGTGCTGCGGTGCCCTACAGATGTTTCTGCTGTGTGCATGTATGTGTGCACACATTTCTGCCATGTGTCCGGCCTACACAGGGGTATTATCGACAGCTCCAGATTGTACAGACCAGGATGTACAGCTCACTGTGTCTGGCCATGGCCACATGACTTGTGCCTGCCAGGGGTTGCACGGGCACTACCAGGCAGAGGTACAGATTGGCTACTGTTCGATGACACATGTCCACTGGAGCCGTGTCCCCACTGGAATCATCCAAGGCCACGTCCACATGGCCTGCTGTGTCCTGGTGTGGACAGCACAGCACCAGCTGCACTGCTACTGCTACCGGCACTGTGGGAGCGGGCATGTGAGGTAGCTCATTCACGTTAACCTGCACCAAGAGGTGTAGCTGGCCTACATCCACGTGGCCTACGCCTCACTGCTACCAGATGTTCCAGCACAGACAGCTCATGCTTGCGGATTGCCATGCCACGGTCAAGGATTCCAACCATGTCACCCAATTGCCTGTCCAGAACGTCAGCAATCTGCTGTTGAGCATTTGCCAATGCCTGGATGTTGTCATTTAAAGAACGGATAGCAGCCCTCTGAAGCCTCTGCCCTTCTCTGTTCTGCCATTCAGCACATGCCTGTGCCACCATTACAGTCTGAAACATGCATCTGGTGACACCAGCTGCTGCGCTCTGTCCTGCAGGTGCATGTCTGCCAGAGGTCCTCCTATGTGCAGCACTGGCCACATGCCTGTGTGGCACATCTGCAGTCATTACACTGACACCATGGTGTGAAGACATACCTTCTGTAGCTACCACACATTCCTGTTCCAAGCTAACACATGCTGACTGTCCTTCCTCTATGGCCACTGGTGATGGGGTATGTGTTGGCATGAGAACTGTGTGCGGGGAAGAGGGGGACATAGCTGTGATGACAACCATTGGCGCAGATTCAGCCCCTGACAACCCTGCTTGTACCTCATGCATATGTTCATCACTGCTAGAGTCTGTGGGGACACTAACATCAGATGGACCGCAGGAGGGTAACACACCTATATCACCTGTGAATGCAAATAAAGACTCTACATTACAATAGACACACAGACAGAGACACAGACACACAGACAGACAGAGACACAGACACACAGACACACAGACAGACACACATACAGACAGACACACAGACAGACACAGAGACAGACACACAGACACAGAGACAGACACACACAGAGACAGACATGCAGAGACAGACACAGACACACACAGAGACAGACACACACAGAGACAGACACAGACACACAGAGACAGACACAGGCACACAGGCACAGACACACAGACACAGAGACAGACCATGCATGGGATTTGACAGACGGCATGCAGAATGCATGTGATACAGCAGACGGCATGCAGCTCAGACATTAATAGTGGTAGTTAGCATACATCCCTGGGTTGCACACAACAGCAAGCAGGTGTCATATCAGAAGCCATGCAGTTCACACAATCATGGTAGTAAGCATGCATCCCTGTGATACACCATGTGGACCAGCACAGGTTAACACTACACATGGCTGATGTGACCTTGACATTAACATGTAGTATGACATGTAATCTGCTGACATGTGCATTGTCATGCATACATGTCTGACACAATGGTGTCCTGACACATGTACAGTGGTGTAATGGATATCACATTGCAGTGTTGCCTGTATGCCCTACAGATAGAATGCACTTTTAGCAGATGTGCATGAGCATTAAAGGGTAGTATGAGGTGTCTACATTGCTATACAGTGTGAAGTACAGACACTGTGCCATTGCATGGCATCATGAGGCGTCTATATTGCTATACAGTTTAGAATACACACACAGTGCATAGCCATGACTGCGTGCATACACATTACATAACTACTGTGGATTGTGACCTACGTCGCTGAGGTGTATACACACTAAACCATGCTGTGTCATGTGACAGGTCACTGGAAGACCTACAGATGACACCCCTGCACAACTACTAAAATGTCTTAGCTGCCTGGCGACCGTGTCCACACATGGCAGACTTGTCAATACACCATGTCCCACATGACATTTATGTACCACACACACGAGGTGCACAGCTGACAGTGATGTCCAACAGCAGCAAGAGAAATGCATGGTATCTGTGGCCTGATGTGGTGTCTATGTTTGTGGAAGCTGTACAGGTGACTACTGTCATGCTATGACACAGTCATGATGTTCAACACATCTTATATGGTCGAATTAAGTGACACCTCCACAAGCTGTGCACAGGCTTTTAGGATGTCCAGTGTTCCACATCAACTATATAACCATTCAACAAAGGCTATAGTTGGACCATGTGTGGACAATGTGCAACAGGGTGTATACACATCACATCTACTGTGTGTTGCTACATGTCTCTGGCCATCCTCCATGGCCATGTGTGAACATATGTTGGCCAAATGTTTGTGATGGCCATCTATCTCACATGTCTGTGTTGTCCCATATGACATACACCCATAGATGTCAGATACGTCACTGTCCACAGGGTTATGCAGACAAAGGGTTGTATGTTTGGTATGTGGGGTATGTATTATGGGATAGTGAGACAATATTGCAGCTGGAACACTACATGTCTGGGACATGTCAGATGGCACATCACAATGTGTGCACCCATTGAAGGAGCATATTCCACAATGGTGAATCCTGTGGGCTGCCCATATCCCAGCTCACTGTGTGGTACTGTTTGCGTACCACACATGTGTTGTTCCAATGTATAGTGCATATTCCTACATTGAACAACACCTCCACCGTTGTATGCACAGCTGTCCACACATCTAGCAATGACAGATACTGTGGTTTCATGTCGGTGTTTCATTTAGTTTGTATATATTGCACATGGGTAGCCAGTGTGATTGATGACAGATGTGACCTGTATATCGTGACTGGACCATACATTATGCGTACATGTGTTAACTGGCCACATGGCGAATAGATCTATGCATTAACATGCCTGATACTGATAACTGTCTCACCTGCAACGACTGATGTCTGTGCGGCAAGCCAGAGGTACCTGTATAGGGGTGACACAGCAGTTTGAACATTATCCATGACTGTATGACAGCTACAGGGTGCACTGTGCATGTTAACACATTCGTCTGTACAATAGCATATAGTATGCACATATGTGCATACACAGGGTAGCATACTATAGTATGCGGCATGTGTGTAAACATACCTTGCATATGATGTTACATTACATATTGTACAGTGACATATGCAACTAAATGGGATATAATAGTTATATGTGCAGTAGTGACTTACCAGGCAACTCCAGGCTCTGTGGTTGGGAGACACCCACATCCACGATGGCAGCTAGGGTTTGTGGATGCTGTTCTGAGGGTGTCCCCAGGCTGGCCAGTAGTTCCTCGGTAGGTGTGAGTGGGGGCTGGATTGGTGGCCCACCACCTGTTCTGCCTTGTTCTCTGCTGATTGCATTGGCACACTGTTTCACATGTCGTATCAGGTCCGTGCAGTGTCTGCGCACCTGCTGGTAGGTGCGGTTATGGCCACCCACATTATTAACCTTCCTGCGAAGTTCCTGCCACAGGTCGTCACGCTGCTGGGCATGCTGTGGCACATGGCTGAACAACACCTCATAGTTATCATGGAGGTACAGTATGAGGGCATCATCCTCCAGGTGGCTATACGCTGGCAGGCGTGAACGAGGCATTATCTGGAAGACATAATGATGGAGACAGGTCACAGTATCACAGAGATGTACACAGATACAGCTGCACATACATTTGTATTAAATCTAGTACATATGAATAGTTATCTTTGCAAATCGTCATGACACTGACACAACTGACACGTTTGTGTCACACACATGTAACACCAGTTGTGCATTGGATATCATCACCATATATGTGTGTCACCTCATTACATTGCTCATACTCCATGTGAATGCTGTCTTGATGTGGGCATGTCTGTTTGCCTGTACTGGTGTTCTTACCTATCAGCACATGCCTGGATGTGTCAACAGTAATACTGTTGACCTTGATGCTGTGTATATGTCACATAACAACACATACACTGCCTTAACGGACATGAGCAGTGACAATGCAGACATGTGCACGGAAACCTTTACATGCATGTGCTTTGCCATTTACATCTACACGGCACTCTACAGCAGTTCAACATCCTGCCACATATCGCCTGTGTTGCACATGTGATACACATGGGACAATGGCTAGCCGGACACTATAGCATGTACAGGCAAGGTTTTCTAGCTGTATCCGACAGCCATTTTGTCACCGCCAGATGCATCTGTGCCACATTACTGATCCAGACAGTTAA
Organism: Protopterus annectens; assembly: GCF_019279795.1. Lineage (NCBI taxonomy): Eukaryota > Metazoa > Chordata > Ceratodontiformes > Protopteridae > Protopterus > Protopterus annectens. Next base: position 105,401,837 of record NC_056737.1, read on the forward strand.
TGATACATCTACCATGCGGTCATCGCACCATGTATGACAGAGATGACATGTGCAGCTTTGATGGACAGGGTTGCATGGTATGGCAGGAGTATGTAACATGTATGGCACAGGGATCTGTCCAGCATGTGGCGATCCTTGTAGAAGGAAGGTGGCTGTTCATGACGTATGTCTTTCAGATCAGGATATGTACGTGTAGCATGTCCAGCATCACAGTGTTGCACATGTCTTTATGCAAGGTAGCCAGCATGCTGTATAATGGAGGCAAGGATTGTGAAGGCTGGTGTCGCCCATTCACGCATGGCCAATACCCCTTAAAGGTGATATGTGATCCGATATTGGTCACCCGAGTGCTGAGAATGCCTGTCCAATGATCTCCATGCTCATGGATGGCACCCTGTCATGACATGGGTGCCTCGTATGACTACCTAATAGGCCTGGAGACATCACCAGCTTAGGGAGGTGAACTGTACAGCACCATCCCTTACACACAGTGTGCATAATGTTGACCGCTGCCTAGGTGGTAGTTAATGGGTACAGGGTTATTCACCTAGCGGTGACAATGCTATTAGCAGCTGTCAGATTGTGCACATATGTCACACACCTCACCCACAAAGCCCATTCTGTATGTTGTCCACAACACTGAGACAGCTATTGCTCCTAGGTCATGGCCATTCACATCCTTACATACACAGATGCCTCCCATTTGTCTGTGTGTTATGGGCTACAATGAGGGGGGAGCACAAAACATTAACCCTGTTTTACTGTAGCTGCCACTGGTGTGATATGCACATGTCACTCAGACACCTTTTGTAGTGTTGCTTCTGTCAACAGGCCACTGGTAGAACACTCCTGTGACATACAAAGGTACATCTAGCATACTCAGTGTAGCTGGAACACAGTATGGGTGATGATGTCATATGACCTGTCACAGGTATGCTATGCAGTGTGAAATCATCTGTACTGTCATCTACATCTGTACTGCTAACATCTACGTTGATAAAGGTTCATAGACTTGCAGACCATACTAAGCAGGGTAACAGTGCAGTGCCTCCAATTAAGACTGGCGTCTCCACTTGTGGGTTGCAGTGGGTTTATATTATCCAACACTATATCTGTATTGCATATTCATGCTCAGCACTTGTTCAGAACATTTAAGCACTTCATGAGCTACTAATTACTATACCACCTATTCCAACTCATTTCCTACAAGTACACTGCTTGTCCTTAGATTTCCAGCTTGCTTACAGTACAACAGCTGTTGTACACACGTACCGCACATATCTTGTGAGACATGGTTGAATATACAGGCATGTCCAAGTGTCACTTACCAGTGTTATTGCCTGTCTATATGATGAATATGGCAAACATGAGGCAATAGAGCAATTGTCTCATCTACACAGTCAATGCTCACCTCTCAACATACGACACTACAGCCTGAGGGAGATGCACATATGTAGCCATGCTGGGGGTAATGCTCTCTCCAACCCAGACTGAACCTGACATTCATGTGGGGACATTAAACATTTGCAACACACCCCACTCATCACATAGTCTCACTAGATTTCCACCACCATAGGCCTCACATGGTATGACTACGACATTTGCAGAACCTCTCCATGCTCTCTGTGTAGGCAACAGAGGCAGCCCCCATCACCAAACACAACACCAATTACTTATAGCCCACAGACTCATGTGTGCCCATCAACTACAGCCAATAGGGTCTTATAACGTACCCAACACACCAGTCATAGGTGACTCTGTAGGCTACACAAGGCGATAGTCGCTTACATCTGGCTGTCGGGTAACAGGATCCGCAACATAACCTATGCACCCATGCCACACCTCACCAGGTACAATTTGACTGTCATTCTCCATGTTAGTGTGACTGCCCTGAGATGTAACTTCCTGGACTACATGTACAGGGACATGCAATAGTTCTCCGGTCTTGTAGCCCAGAAGGTATCGCCCAAGCCCTGAGAAGCTTTCTACATTCATCCAGACTGATACCACTGTACAACGACTGAATGTTTCACTTCAACAGTTGCCTATGCTTCTGCTGTCATTCCACAGGCATCCAGTATCTGTCTGCTTTGAATGACATGGTCAACAAAACACGATGCTTTGGCACAGATGACCTGCACCTGTCGGCCCTGGGATTACAGATAACATGTAAGGCTCTTGCTGCTCCTATACTGCCTGTCTTGGATGGTTTCCAATAACATATTCACCACCAGAACAGGAACAGGCAAGCAAAACCTGGGGTAATGTTACTCAGTGCTTGACATCTTCATCTCTAATGCACTCAGGCGAGGCACTCCTTATAATGGAGCACTTCGATATCTCTGCAGTGACTGGGACCTGCCTCCAGGCTCCGGAGAGCACACCTGCACTGACAGGTTATACGCAGACCACACCTTTCAGTCATGTAACCAGGACCGGAACACCCATGGCGGAGGTGTGTCCATATTTCACAAGGATGTACACACCTCCAGGCTGGTTACTTAGCACAATGCATCAGAGGTAATCCACGTGCAACTAACTGTGGCCAGAACTACTATACACATTGTAACTTGCTACAGATTCCACACCATACCCCACAGTTACCGGCCCTCATTTCTTGGTGTACAGTAGGGTTCAGACAGGAACTACTGATGCGAGACTGACACTACCCCACACTTAACTGGGATACCTACTCATGTACTGACACATTAGGCCAACGCTTTCTGGGATTCATAACCTACACTCGGCTGGATCAACCCATACACACCACCACCAAGGCCAACAATATCCTAGACATGAACATTATCAACATGTGACTGGTGTTCCACACCTGGGGTTATCCCCTCATTGGTAGTTTCCGAACGTATGCTAATCACCCTTGTTATCCACATCCCGGCACCACACCCTTCACGGAATACACAGTACAAGATTTCTACAAGGCCTAATTCAGACGTCTTATGACAGCGGTAGAAAACGTCATGACACCCGTGCAGATGGACAATGTACTTACAAATGCTGAAACATACACCAGTGCACTTCATTAGCACTTACACGACTGCATGGATCATGCTATCCCAAACAGAGCCATGATGGTACCCACCAGATAACGGATGCCACTCTGGGGGTCCAGTTCCATGGACATAATGTACAACAAAAGGTGGAGGCTGTTGCAAAGTGGAGTACAATCCCATGTGTGGGGTAGCTCACTGGTCAGCCTCAGTAGGAATCCGGGATCCCTTATCGCATCCTCCAAAGCTAGCTATGTAAACATTACTGTGACACATTCCAAGGACTACCACAAAGCATTATGGAGGTATGTCAGTACTCGATGGCAATACCCACATCTGCTCTGACATACGACAGTTAGGCAGGAACATTACAGAACCGACTGATATTGGCAACATCCTGGCAGATAGGTTCAATGCTAACTTTACACCCTCTCACTCCCTACAGGGCCAAAATCTATACAGGAACAATGCAGAGTCCCTGCGGTCACAACTACGTAGTTCCAACCTGCACTCTCTAAGGCCCGGAACACAGACTCCATGTGACCGTCCAACATCCCAGGCTGCGATTTACACAAACCTCAAAATGACATGGCTCCCCACTTGGCCACCAGATTCACTAATAGCCTTGTATCAGACATTGTGGCCCCTGAATGGTGCACAGCAACAGTTATCACACTCCACACAGGTGGTGCCACAATGAAACAGAGGGACTATTGCCCTATACACCTGACTGGACTGTTCTGTAAGGCTATGGGGCACATCATCATGGAAGTCATTCACGGAGACATTGGTGGGCTCCAGACCTTTGATGCCACCCAGGTTGGATTTGTTAGGACCAGACCATGGCTCCTACACCTGGTGGACTCCTTTGATACAGTTATCAGGTTAGTTGATGACGGTAAGGGGGTCCACACAGCCTACATTGTCCTCTCATTGGCTTTCAGCACCGTTCTCCATTCTGGTATTGACAACATACACATCCAAGTGCACATTGACCCCTACATCTCGAGATGTTATGCAAAGTGGCTCACGGACAGGACCCACACAGTGAGGGTAGCATACCATAGTACCTACTGTAATTCAGTTACACTTGGCATACCACAGTCCTTAGTCATAGGGCCCCTCATGTTCGGTATATGCTTCCCTGAGGTACAGGCTAGCACAGAGGGACTTTCCCTGAATAGGTTTCCAGACAACTGAAAACAAGAAGCCATGATTGATCCACCAGCTGATACAGACACACTCCATAAGGGTGTCACTGTGACGAATACCTGGTGTCGATAACATGGCCTCAAGCTGCATGACACAAGGTGCATAGACATCCCCTTTGGATTACACCAATCACCCACTGACTATCACATAGGTGGTAGTCCCCTACATACATGTGACATTATATGGGATCTTAGTACACACGTATATAGCACCCACTCCTTTGATAACCATATTGCCAATGTGGCGTGGATATCCTTCTACATGGCCACCCTTATCTGTAATGGGTTTGTAGCTGGAACAAAGGCACCCATTGTACCTCTATACTCCTGACGTATGACACACGTTCAAGGGTACAACACCCCTTTTGGGGTGTACCTTACAGAACAGCAACAGCTTTACATAACACAACATTAACACACCATGAAGATTATTGACCTCTGAAGGATAACATATGCGGCACAACTACAGACACCACAACTGTACACATTTGCATACTCAGGGGTGACCTCTGCTGAGCATACCGGGCCCATGTCCACAACAATATTGATGGATATACTCCACATAAGCAACATAAGCAAAAGCCACTGAGAGCAACATGCTCATGGATATGAAAACAAATGCAATGATGAGTGGGACGTGCTTGAGGGATACATTCCTGAACCAAACACTCACCATGCTTTGGAACATGATTCCTATGTACATCAAGCAGGGACACTCACTAGCACTCTTCATGAGATACCTCGATGGGTGGATGGGAGACACACATGTACGCCAGGGATCACTGCAGTGGCTGTACTGTACACAGGTGCAGGTAACACATGGCTCTGCTATTCACAGACACAGGACACTACCTAGGGAGGTGCCGCCAGTGAAAACACTGTAGTTGGGCTTACAAATGGACTTGGCCAGACAGCATAGTACCTAACTATGAACCTGTGAAGTTATTACATGTCCTTTGTGCATGGATAATTGAGTAGCTCTTCCATTTCAATTAGCTAGCATGCTGTTACAGTGTCCCATGACTACAAGCCATATGTATCCTGTTATTGTGTATTGTACATGCCAATAGACATACCTTTTGTTTGCATGATATAACAGTTATGCTGTGTAAAATATCTGACATATCTACCTACAATACTGTACATTACACATATTTTAAACATTATCCCATAATGCAAAGCATGCTTGCGCAACAGGACCACCTTAGGCATGTTATTCTCATTATATGCCCATACACATGCCTACTGTGACAATATATCAACATATACTATCCCCTGCTATGGCACGTACTTGTTGGACATACCCTACCACTGACAGCGGATGGTGTGGAATTGTTGTGTTTAAAGCCCTCATGTAGCATCCCTTGTGGTGTATGAGATGTTTACCTTGTGGCCCACAGCAGGACACACAATTTCTACAAGCATTACTATGCTCAACAAGACATCACTACATAATACCTTTTCGCACTTTAAGCATTGCGTACACTTTAATTAATACAAAACAGGCTCTACATACACTAACATACTGAGTGTTTTACATACCTTGTTAGTGTTCTGAGTCTTCGTAAATATCTCCCTTATAACTTTACTGTTTAAACGGTTCTATGATATGAGCATACGGTTTGAATGTATGGCAAGGCATCCTTATATACGTAGATACCTGTAACATGTGGTATCCTGCCGCCATTTGGTGTTCCTGAGTAAATTATTACATGCACATCAGCTGTGCAGCTACTCCATTCGCCAATTACATGGCAACAGTGGAGTATAATTGAATTCTCCACTTGGGCATTGCCCTTTTGCCCTACCTTCGAGGAGACGGCCTGTATGTGTTTTGTTGTGAGGAATTGCAACTGCTATTTGGCGAGACACGGATATTTTGAATTCATGTCCCCCGTGGATTGTGTGTGATGGCTAGAGTATGTGGTTCTACATGTGAGTGTACCTGTCATCTCAACCGTCTGATAAGGGACTATTGCAAACAAAACCTGTAACATCGCCGTCTGTCCCATTATACAACAGCTACGATTTCACATGGTGCCATTACAAATGTGTCTCTCACAAGGTATGTTAACACTTCTACATATGTAATTGAGTGAGTGGATGTTTGTGATGTTATTACAGTCTGTATTGCAATTGTTTCGGGTGTGGGTGAGATGTAGGTGGGTGTACATAGCATATACAGGTTTGTGGGGACTGCATTTCTACATATTCCATATATGTGTGTGGGCTCCTTCCCTAATTGAAGACCTATCATTTAGTAGACTAAAACTATGGTTGTTGCGGGCTTATACATTGAGCCATTGTTAATTGGTTCCTGTATAGCATGCAGGTGAGGCCGATACTTCAATACCTCCGGAAATACATCGATATGTAAGGGAATGTTACTAAATGACAGCTGTCTCGTGTATTTCTGTCACAGATATTTGCACTCATTGCAGTTGTGTTAGTGACTGAACCTCTTTGGCATGGGTTGCCACCTTTTCAAATGGCCATAGTGGGACATTTGCAGGACACACATCGGTGTTTACAGGCTGACACATACCCAGGATAGAACGTACTTTTATCCTAAATACATACTTTTTCTTGCAGCACTTTAGCTACTTATCATGTTTCATGTAACATTTACGTATTTTAGATACAGGAATAACTATTTAATGCAGCTATTACTTAATATATGGGACATAATTATGTCCTACAATCTCGGACATTTGTCCTTTTTAATATTTGTTGTCAGGACATAACTGCCCAGGGAGGGGCTGTCCCTCTTTAAGTGGGACAGGTGGTAATCGTATGCCTACGGCCAGCTATGACCACACCTACTGTAATGATCTACCTCTGAGTTAGCACTAACAGACACATGATGCAAACACACACACACACATTACAGTCCCACGGAAACGCACACGGCACCCTCAACACACACCTACACAGACTACAGTAATCACAAACACAGTTGAACACAGTACCTACCTGGACCGCAGCACCGGCAGCGATAACTAAACGTCCCTTAGCATCATGATAATATTACTCGCGGTTCTAGTGTTCCGGTACTGTGGTCTTTCGGTCTTTAAGCCTCGTGATTACACGTGTCGGTATATGAAACATTCAGTAGTAGGCAGTATCCTATTTATTTGTACCTCCATGGTTGTGTACATGTCGTTGACCTATCTATATATTTGCAGATATAGGTAAATCCATATATATCGACATATATCTCTCTATCACCCTTTCTATCTCTATTTTATATATATATATATATATATATATATATATATATATATAGAGAGAGAGAGCGAGAGAGTGAGAGGGAGAACACACCTTTCGTTGTGTACATGGTGGTGTATACTGTTTCAGGGACTCCACACATTTGTGTTTTAAACTGTCACAATACACACCTGCCATTGGTACATCTTGGGTAGCTTAGTGTTAGGTGATTGTGTATATGATTGCATGTTCTGCTCCTGGCAGTGGTCATTTTACCCTTCAGAGCAGGCACTATTAGTGCAGGGGTGAATAATGCTAGTTTCACTTGTTCTGGACATCGTTGACCATGATCTGCACGATATTCAGCAAAGCTTAGCCCTGTTTCGTGTATATTCATATAGTCATGTTGAAACGATGCTTACCAGCACTTGCCAATGCATAAACCCGCTAACATGTGTTAAACCTGATCTGATGACCTGCATCCAACATCCATTATTCGTGCCTTCGGGATTACGTAACGTCCCTTGCAGGATGTGGAACCAGGAACATGCACGACAGTCAGTGCATTTACCACTTGGGCATCTGGGATTTGTACACGTGTTATGGTGTTTTGTATGTGGACTGTACTACAGCTGTTACTCCATACTGCAATCAAATGTGTAACTCAGTTAGTTTACATATGGATGAGACCTATTAAAGGTATGTCCAAGTGATGTTTAATGGATGTGCTCCAGCATTGGGAATGTATGTCACAGTGAGCCACACAGTATAATGTGCTACACCTTTACACAACCATAGGTGGAGCATGCTGGGGTGACAGATACCTGTCATGGGTACTCCCCATTCTTTGCCACTACATCCCTGATTACATTATATGGAGCCCCTCATTAACACACCAGGGAATCCATGCAGAGTGTGTGGGGAACAGTGATTACACACATGGATCCCGCAATTGGCTCTGCTCCACTGAGAGACAGTTGGTTAATCGATGTGGTGGCAACAGCAGACACTGTTTACCTTGGTTGATGACTGGCCTCTTGACAATTGGGCATGTACCTACCGATGTACCTAGGAACCTATACATACAGTATCAACATATGCTGTTAGGTGCGTGTACTGTTCAGGTGTTGACATTCCTTGTTCCAATAGCTGTTGTGTGTGCAATGGTTGAGGGCTGCCTATGTAGGATTCACACAGTAGGCCACCTATATATTGCAATTTACAGGTGGTCGTGTGTGTGCCATCCAGTTTACTGTGTATGCAGGTGGAGAGGTGTGTCAGTCCATCAGGGCCTACACTGTCAGTGTATGTGCTATACGTTCCCTCTTTGCCAAGGCATGGGCATATTGGGCACACCTCTGTCTGCCTACTGGGGCTGGCACAGGGTGTTCATGGTCTGAATTCCTCAGTGCCTGTGATGGCCTTGGCAATTGCGGTGGGCTGTGAGGGTCTTCACCATTATGTCCCTGCTGCAGCTGTTTCTGCAGGATCATATTATGTAGCATGGCACATACTATGAAGATGTGGACACATGTGCCTGGAGAGTATTGCAATGCTCCACCAGATATGTCCAAGCAATGGAACCGTGATTTCAGCATCCAAAATACATGCTCTATGATTATTCTGGTTTGTGCGTGTGCCTCATTATGGCGTTCTTGCATGGGTGTGTGTGCATTTCTGATGGGAGACATCATCCATGGCTTCAGTGCATAGCCAGCATCCCCCACAAGTTGGCCATGTGGGATGTCCCCCCTGACAAATACCTGATATAGCTGTGAGGCATGCCAGATGTGGGAGTCATGGTAGCTTCCAGGGCTGCCAGCACACACATCCATGATAATGCCCTGGGCATTGCACATGACCTGGCAGTTGATGGAGTGGTATCCCTTGCTGTTTATGTAGTGCCTACCATGCTCACCGGGTGGTGACTTGATATGTATGTGAGTGCAGTCTATCGCACCCAGTACCTCCGGGTAGTGTGCCACATGGTGGAAGAGATGCATATTGCTGGCCAACTCCTCCTGAGTTCGGGGGAAGTATATATGCTCATTGGCATGTGGTAACATGGCATCCAGGAACTGGTGTAGTACCCTGGATGCTGATGCCTGTGAGATCCCCATTATATCTCCAGTTGGCCTTTGAAAGGTACCTGTGGCTAGGAATGTCAAGCTTACACATACCTTTGTGTCCACTGGGATGGGTTCCCCTCTGTTGTTTCTGGATCTCAGGCATGGCCGGCAGAGCTCAATTATTTGCTGTAAGATGTCCCTGTCCACCCTGTAACACTCTACTATCTCCAAATCATGTAGCCCCTGGTAGGTTAACCTTGGTCTGAACACTCTTCTCCTCCTCCAGGGCCTGCGGTGGTTGTCAGCATCATCCTCCACAACACCTTCAGTTTCTAACACATGGTGATAAATCACAGCTATGGCAGCTCCCAACATGTACATTGTAAAAGTTCCCCATCTGTTTACACCAATGGTGCAGTGTTTGGGAATACACAGGTGTGTGTGAGGTGCCTTCACACTTTTTACTATTGTGCTTCGAACACTGATGATGTCATAGGGTGTGTATGTACAATTGGAGCTACAGGGTATCTTATGTGTTTTACCACAAATACTGCTATTGTGGTGCCTTTGGTGTTGAATTACATTTAGCTGCCGTGGATTACCTCTTGCCCTTCCCTTAACATCTTTTCTTTGCAATCCAACACCTCCCTTATCCTGTTCTGCAGGTTGCTGTGAGCAGACTTGTTAGCTGCCGTCGATTGCTCACTGTGAGTTAATAGGTGTTAATTGCTCAGTTGTACTCCAATTACCCTACTGCGGCATTTCCTTATTTTCTTCCCCTAACCTTCCTGTTTGAGCTATGGTGCACGCCGTGTGCGTCTGCTTACCGGGTTTCAGGCACGTTTTCATCCACGTACACATGTGCTTTCGGGCACCATATGTGCTCTCAGCTAAATGATGCTATACCTACATCCCCACCCCTATCCTGCAGCTTTGCTTAGCAATGGGCAGCCTAGATTTGCATTGCTCCAATGTGCTTACAGCTACGGTGGCACACCCCACTGCTGATGTCATGTATACCTCCAAACCACTCCTCGTGTTGTAGTGCTGCGCCGTATGGTACATCCTTAGTCCGGCGGAACGTTTGCGATTCACTATTACTTGCCTCATTTGCATAGCATTGACTACTAATTCATAGTTACCGTGCCAAACACTGTCACAGACCCTTAGCAACCCTTGAAGCTTGGTTGTGGTGTACCATGCATACCACTGAGTATTATGGTGAAATCATGATTTGTATTACATTGCAATTTTATGACATTTGTATATATTTTCCTTGTGTTCCTGTTTGCGCACACATGCCCTGCAGTTGTACTTTGCGTTACTGTGGACGTGACATTAAATGTTGTTTTTTAGGTGTTGTGCATCTTTTCTTATGCCATTGGCTGTATATTTAGCCATTGGCATATGTTAACTTTGCAATACATGAGTCTGGTCCGCTTTCATAGCTCCGATGTTCTGTTTGGCAAAATGTAAACCGTTTTTTTTTGGTTTACATTTCTGTGGGCTTACACCTGCACCACTTAATGAATTACTATGTACCTTCATTTGCATGGTGCAGTACTGTGCATGGGGTGATTAGCATACCTAAGCCGAGGGCTGCGCAGATCTGGCGTACGCTGGTAGTGCATGTGGAATTGGATCGTACCTGAATCGCTCGGCGGCCATATTTGGCATTATGCCACCTACGCTACGCATGCGCCTGGTGCAAGCTTCATGAATCCCGGGGTATGTTTTAAAAATTTATAACCATCTTTAAAAAACAGCCCAGCATTTTATGTACAGCAATATTTACAGCACATCATTTTAAATGCATCATATATTTTTATCTATGTGTTAACTAGGTAATCCCATTGGACAAATTGTTCCTTCTGGGGTGACCCAGGAGTACTGTCTGGTTAAGTGTCTTGCCCAGAGTCACTCAGCAAATATACTAAAGCACTACACCCTCTTATACTCCCTTTAAGTACTTGGCTCCCTATTGGTCCTTTTTGATCAAGTCAAAAAGTAATTCCTTATACTATTCTGGCATGTCCAAAAGTCAGTTTCAGGTTTACTCTTCGGTCCAGCTGGTGAATATGGGAATCTTGAGGCAATGTTACAACTGCCTTATGTACACAGACCACCCTCTCCTCTTCTCAACAAGCTCAAATATATGTGAGAGATGCAACTATATAGCCAAACTGGAGGCTGAGCTCTCTCAACATAGTACTGGCACTGTCAGTCTGGAGGAGAAGGTAATCACACACACCACAAATCCAATCTCACATAGACCTATCGCAACAGCAAACCAAACACATAAACACACAAAAACATACTCGGAGGCTCTAAATAAAAATCTGCCCAAATAACAGAGACCTCCAAAGCAGACATCCAAGCAACTGCTACCCCACAACAATACCCACGTATCACATAGTTCACAAAGTCAGTGTGCCACACAGTCACAGCCCTTAAGGCTAAACAACACACCTAATACACTTGTAATAGGTGACTCTATTGTCAGACACACTGACGTCCCTTTCACCAGGCTGAACAAGGAGAAGGTCACTGTAAGCTGCCTGTCAGGTGCCAGGATCCGCCACATAACACAAGCACTCAGGTCACTCCAAAGTAAGTACAAATATGACTCCGTCATTGTCCATGCTGGTGTGAATGACCTGAGACATACCTCCCTGGATTACATGATAAGAGACATAGAGGAGCTCTCTGATCATGTGGTATGACCCTGACCTTGAGTAGCATCTTACCCTCACCAAGAATGATACCACAGTATAAAGACAAAATGATCAATTTCAACAATTGGCTAAAGTATTGGAGTCACTCAAAGGGGATCCAGTGTCTGTCAACCTGGGATGACATGCTTCACAAGCCACGTTGCTTCGCTAGGGATGGCTTGCAGCTGTCACTCCTGGGTTTTTGAATACTGGCCAAGGCTCTTGCCACCCCCATAGTGCCTTTTTTAGGCAAGGCTCAAAAGACAAACCCACCTCCTTAGACAACACAAGGAAAAAGAAACTAAGGGTAATGCTGCTCAATGCCAGAAGTCTAAACCTCAAGATGCACGCACTCGAGGCTCTCCTCAGTATGGAGAATATCGATATTTGTGCAGTAACAGAAACCTGGTTCAAGGCTCCCGAGAGCACCCCAGCACTACCAGGCTATACCTCATACCATGCGTTTTGGCCCCAAAACTCGGATCGAACCACAAGAGGAGGGGGAGTATCCATATTCATCAAAGATACCCATACCTCTAGGCTAGTGGCACTGCACGAAGCATCTGAGACCATCCATGTGCAACTAACAGTGGACAAGACTGCCTTCCAGTTTGTAGCCTGCTACAGACCACCCTCCCAAACTCAAGAACCCCACTCGGCTTTCCTGAAGACACTGGAGAATATGAAGGTCTCTCCAAACACCATTATATTGGGTGACTTTAACTACTCAAACATAGACTGGGAGCACTACTCAAGCCCCAACACCCTAGCCCAACGGTTCCTAGAATTTATAAACTCAAATGCTATGGAACAACTGGTCACCACTCCCACAAGAGGGGAAAACATATTGGACCTGATCATCACCAACATGGGAACTCTATGTTCCATACCAGAAGTATACCCCTCATTGGTAAGATCTGACCATAAATTAATCACTATGGACATCCATATCCCGTCCCCACCCCCAGCAAAGGAAACCATGGTCAAAAACTTCTCAAAAGCAAACTTCCCACTTCTCAAAACCGAGGTGAAATCCTTCAAAGCCCCAGGGCCAGTAGAAAATACGGCCCAAACCACAGAATCCTTTACAAACGCATTCTATGGATACCTACAGGAATGCATGGATCGTGCTATCCCAAATAAAACCAAGACACACTCCTCCAAAGGCAGGAGATCTGTCTGGTGGACCCCAGCCATAAATAAGCTGTACAACAGAAGGAGGAAACTACTACATGATAGAGCAAAATCCCTGAAAGGGAAGGCAACTCTGATCAGTACTAGCAAGAAACTATGATCCCTCATAAAATCATCTAAGGCTAGCTTTGAAAGAAAAATTGCACAAGACGCTAAAGATAATCACAAGGCTTTCTTTAGTTATGTCAAAAACCTGGGTGGAAACTCCCAGATATGCTCTGAGTTAGTGCAAAATGACAAAAAATACACTGAACCCACAGACATTGCTAACATCCTGGCAGACAGGTTCAGTGCAAACTCCCCCCCCACCTCCCCCCCAAATGGGCAAATGACTATCCCAACAGAGTGTAGCCTCCCTGACCTCACAGATGCACAGGTGAGAGCTGCCCTCTCCAAAGCAAAAAACACAGCATCAATGGGACCGGATGGTGTCCCGGGCTGCGTTTTACATGAGCTCCAAGAAGAACTGAACCCTCACTTAAAATCACTGTTCAGTCTCAGCCTTACAACAGGATATGTACCCAAATAATGGCATACAGCAACAGTGGTCCCACTCCATAAAGGTGGTGCCACAAACTATCGCCCTATAAGCCTAACTAGCCTGGTCTGCAAAGCTATGGAGTGTATCATCATGGAACTCATAAACAAAGACATTGGGAACCTCCAAACACTAGATCCTACCCAATTCGGCTTTGTTAAGGGCAGATCTTGCCTCTTGAACCTGGTCAATTTCTTTGAAACAGTCACCAAGGCCATAGACAAAGGGAAGGTAGTCCACACAGCCTACCTTGACCTTGCAAAAGCCGTCGACACAATGCCCCACTCAGGCATCATAAACAAGCTCACCAGCTTAAATATCAACCCCTATACCACAAGATGGGTTGCAAACTGGCTTAGGGATAGAACCCACATGGTCAGAATTGCAGGTGCCATGTCAGACTCTAAACCAGTTACAAGTGGCGTCCCACAAGGCTCAGTCCTGGGACCTCTCTTGTTTGGTATATATTTCTCTGAGGTACAGGCTAACACAGGAGGACTATGGCTGACAAAGTTTGCAGATGACTGCAAACTGGGAGCCATAATTGACTCGCCGGCTGACACAAGCATCCTCCAAAAAGTTCTCACAGAGATGGATAACTGGTGCTAGAGCCATGGCCTAAAGCTAAATGCCAAAAAGTGCATAGTCATCCCCTTTGGGAAAAACAAAGTGCCCACAAATTACCACATATGTGGTAATCCATTAAGTACGGAAGAAGTAATTAGGGATTTGGGGACCCAAGTAGATTGCAATCTCTCCTTTGACAATTACATTGCCAAAGTGGTTAGAAAGACATTCTATATAGCCCACCTTATCATGAAGGGGTTCACATCTAGATCAAGAGAGGTCATTGTGCCCCTCTACTCATCACTCATCAGGCCCATAATTGAATACAATGCCCCATTTGGGATGTACCTTACCCGACACCTGCTACAACTAGAAAGACCCCAAAAGTACCTCACCAAGAGGATCAAGGGACTCAAACAGATGCCCTACGCAGTTAGGCTAAAGAAACTCCAGCTCTACTCAGTTGCTTACTGCCTACTCAGAGGTGATCTGTGCCTGATGTATAAAGCCATGTCCAACCCAGAATTAATGGACATGCTCCACCTCAAGAAATCCAAATCCATCAGAACTACATGCTCCAGTGACTTAAACCTCAGCACAGAAATAAATAGAACATGCTGGAGGGACAGATTCATATCCCAGAGACTCCCCTCACTCTGGAACAAAATCCCAATCCATGTCAGACAGAGACCCTCAATGACCCTCTTCAAGAAGAATCTTGACGTTTGGATGGGAGATCGTAAATTTACCCCTGGGATCTCTTCTGTGTCACTGCTAGACAGAGGCACGGTAAACTAACCTTAAATGGGCTATCTTCTGTGACCTACTATATAGATGCACAGTCAACTAATCTAAGAAGGGTGGCGAAAGCCAAACACACTCTGGCTAGGCTTGTAAATGCCCCAGGGCAGATAGCCTAGTATCAACCTATGAACCTATGAACAATGAATCTAACTTTGTACTCTGGGGACAGAAAGCAGCTTATTAACAACTTAGAACTTTAGCCCTCTGTGTTAACTTACAGATAAGTATCAGAATGCTATTTACAATATTAGTAACATGACATACATTCTGCACATCCTAGGGCAAGGTCCACTTCACTATGTTACATTGATCCCCCTCCCTCCCCCCCGATGAATCCTTTCATTTTAGGTCCACATGATGGACTGTGAGCCTTGGACAGACCATCTGCATTGTACGTTCAGCCTGAGTGATGTCTAACAGTGAACTTGAAAGGTTATAATGAACCCGCTTACTGACAAAGATTAGTATTTACATCACATTCCCACCACATTGCTTCTGAATCCACAATAAGGGTCATAATCCATGCTAATGTAAAGTCCCTGCCCAGGAGAAAATACTTTAGTGATGAAAGTGTCTATTTTACTGTAAGGAGCATCGTCCTCTGTTAGTTTTGTAACAGGTCACACTACAAAAGCAAAATGTTCTCATTTTCCAGTTGGTACACAGCTAAACCAAAAAATGTCATCACTTGTTTCTTAGCGTCCGGACTTGGCCAACTTCTCACTGCTTCTAGCTTTCCTTTCTGAGGTTTGACAAGTCTTCTTATTATGTAACCTAAATGTTGTTATACATAACTTGTTATTGGAAGCACTGACTGTCACCCTGGCATGGCTGAGGGAGCCTAGCATCACACTCACCTTAGCTATGTGGAAGTCCCATTCCACAGATTGTTTTATGGCACCATTTAGGTAAGCAGCAGCATATTTGAAATGGGGCTTTAGGACTCTGTCCCATTAATATTTGAAAGGTCACAGGGGTACTATGCACACTAACAGTAAGAACAGTATAGAGGAACAAACTCTTTTTGGGGAGAAAGGCCTGCCTTTTCCCTGGCTTCAACTGTTAGAGGCATTTGCCATTTTTAATATGGCTAAGAATGTTGTCCTCTCTAACCTTTAACCTTTCTATGAATGAATTTACCACACACATCAGGTAGATGACAAAGTCTGAACTGCTGTTTAGCTTTCTAAAATCATTACAAATCCTGATTGATTCATTAGACATTGGAACTAGCAATATGGAGCTGATCTTTCTTTCTGATTTCTTCTCCTCTATCACCCCCAACTTAAGCATTTGTGCTCCTCATCAAAATCATCACAATATGGGAATGAATCAAGTTTTGGAGCTTCCAGAGTGAACTTTTGTGGTGGTTTTAGTAACGTGTGTTCACTCTTTGTTTCATCTCCTTGCTTGGTTAATGAATCAAGTTTGTTATGCCAGCATCATAATACTGTCTTTACAGATCTATTAATACTCTTTGTCAGTTGGAAATGTGGGCGCATAAGACAAATGATACGGGCAACATAATTTTAATAACAACAGCAGGAGCTTAGTATATCAAAATTATATCTTGCACCTGGGTTTGAAATGGTAAAGATGGATAAAAGGAATGGAGAAAAGGCAAAAAGTGGTGTAATGGCATATTTTCATATTCTTGGGATGGGACATAATAAGAGAGAGGAGATAATTCCATAAATTAGAAGGGGGCTTAGGGTGGTAATGAAAGTTTTAAAGTACTGGCCACATCAGTAGATAACATACAAAGGATTATATACACCAGTTTGAGCATGTTCTGATTTAATTCTTTGTAGTGTTGGCTTTATTTATTTATTTATTTATGTGTCTTTGTTGACTACGAAAGCTCGACTGGGCAGATCCCATTTTCGGTGAAGGCCCAGGAAGAAAAGTTCCATCACAGTACATTTGTATTAACAAGTGAATTTCTGACAGTTCTCAGAAAAACAACAATTACTAAACATAGTTATAAGACAGGTATACATGGTAAAGTATTTACATCAACAATTATAAGTTTATACAGTTCTTGTAGCACTGAAATATTGCAGGAAGTAAATGGATTGATACTGTGGAAGGGGAAACATTGTGGTAAAAAAGTTTAGTGTTCTTACATTTTAGTAAAGAAAAGTTTGCAAGGTGTTCAAAATCTGTAATGAAGTAAGTTATAACATTATGTAGGAAGGATGATTTTAGTATTGTATAGATTTGTAAAGACTTAAAGAGATATAATGAAGTAAGTTATAAAATTATATAGGAGGGGAGGGGAGGTAGTAGTAGTGTATAGGAGGACAGTGGTAATAGCATATAATTGTGAGAGTGTGGAATAAGATTAGGTCTGTTTAGGATGCCTGTTACAAATTGTTGTTTCTAGAAACTTTATACATTAGGAATACAGCGGATGCATGAGAGAGGTAGAGCGAAGGATGGGGGATGTTAGAAAAGAAGAAAGATGAGAAGTGCGCTTTAAGGGGGGGGGGGTGATGAGTGGTGCTTTGCTTCAAGTGCAGGAGGGAAAATTGTTATGGGTGTTTTTATAAAATAACCCAAGCAGGTAGTGCAAAATGTTTTCACTTTTGTGAGAATAGACTGTTGAAAGGTTGTTGTTCATAGGTTCATAGGTGTTTACCAGGCTAACGACCACAAGGGGCTTTTTAAGCCTAGCCATGCATCCCAAATTTCTGACAAGTTCTGATACCCTTGATACGTGTAAGCATGGGCCTGCGAGATGAACAATTTGCATGTTACCTGTTTGCATTAGAGACATAGGTGCCAAACCAGGGATGAATTTCCAGTTTCCCATCTAATTGTCCAAGTTGCACTTGAATTGGATTAGAGAGGAACTCTGCTTCACATGGATGGGGAGTCTGTTCCATAGATGGGGTAGTCTCTGGGATACATACCTATCTCTCCCCAGCAAGTCCTATTTATATCACAGGCAAGTCTTTAGAATGGGTAATTCTGGTACTGTTTGTTTTGTGGATACGCAGGAGGTCCATCAGAGTGGGGGTCTGACAATACCCTATATGTCAGGCATAGATCTCCCCTCAAAAGCCTGTAGGAGACAGAATACAGGGATAGGGCCTTGAAGTGGTCTGCATAGGACATATTACTTATGCCCTGTATTCTTTTAGTGAGGAACCTCTGTTGACATTCCATTTGTTGGATATGCCTGGTTAGGTACATACCAAAGAGTGCATTGTACCCAATGATAGGTCTGATGAATGCCGAATACAGTGGAACAATGACTTGCTTGGACTTAGATGCCATACCTTTGCACAACATAGAATGATTTCCTCATCACTGTAGACATGTGGTGATCAAGGGCTAGATTACTATTAATGTGTGTCCCTAAGTCCCTGACTACTGGGTCAACTCTAAGGGGTGTGTTGTCAATATTATAGTTACCAGGGATTCATGACTTCCCAAAGGATACTATTATGCATTTCTTGGCATTTAGTTTTACTCCCTGGCTTTGACATGTCTGTGTCAGCCCCTCCTGGAGAACATTTGTATCAGTGTGAGATTCAATGACAGCTCCTAATTTGCAATCATCTGAAAATTTAGTCAGCCAGAGACCACTGACATTGGCCTTGACTTCTGAGAAGTAACTGCCAAAAAGGACCCGTCCAAGGACTGATCCCTGAGGGACTCCACTTGTGACTGGCCTCTTTGTAGAGGTAGAATCCCCAATTCTAAGTTCCTGGTCCTATCTGTAAGCTAGTTGGTTATCCACCAGGTGACATACGGGTTTGTACCTAACCTCTTGAGTTTGTCAACAATGCCCAAGTGGGGTATTGTGTTAAATGTCTTGGTCAGGTCAAGGTAGGCAGTGTGAATGATTTTTGCCCTCATCCATTGCTTTGGTGACCTTCTCAAACAAGTCCACCAGGTTGAGTAGGCATGATCTGCCCTTGATGAAATCAAACTGGGTTGGGTCCAGTGTCTGGAAGTTTACTATATCTCTATTGATCATCTCCATAGTAATTCTTTCCATGGCTTTACATATAAAACTAGTGAGACTTATGGGTCTGTAGTTTCCAGGGTCTGTAGACGGCCCACCTTTTTGCAGAGGGATGACTGTTTCTATTCTCCATTCATGAGGCATGAAGCCTGTTTGGAGGCTACAGTTAAATAGTAATTCCAGAGGCCATGATAGGTCATGTTTCATGCTATTTCAAAAGCATCCTGGGATATTGTCTGGGCCCATTCATGCAGTGTTCTTGGTCTTAGAGAGAGGATTAAGGACCTGTTCCCTTGTGATAGTAGGGGAGTTATATTTGATGATATTTCCTGAGAGAAGGTTGCGGGGGAGAAATGAGTAAAGATGGAGCTGAATTTATCAGGTTTGCTGAATCTTCTGGCTCAGCATAGGTGGCTCCATTTACAATGAGCTCTGCACACAATTGTGTATAGTCTTTGAAGTTGTGGACATAGCTAAAGAATGCTTTGCAGTTGTCCTTAGCCTGGGAGGCCAAACTTACCTCAAATTTAGCTTTGGTAGACTTTATTTGTCCTCCACGTTGTTTGTTTAGTTTGACAAGAGTACTTTTATCCTGCTTGGTGCTGCACCTCTCAATTTTTGCCATGATTTTCTTCCTCCTGTTATACATCTGACTGATTTTCTGATTCCACCAGGGTGCCTTGTTTTTTGAGTTACTTCTGTACTTTTTCCTGGCGAGTACAGCTGCCTCTATGCAGCCATTTACATGCTTGTACAGGGTTTCTGTGAACAGTTCTGCATAGGCAGAAGTGTTCTCAGGGTTTATAGGGGCTTAAAATTTTGCCAGGTTATCACTTAATAGCAGGAGGTTAACCTTAGAATAGCTCCTGAATATTCCTGGTTGAGCTGGGGGTCCAGGTTTTATTTTTACTTCAAAGGAGACCATTTTGTGGTCTGACCTTACCAGGGAAGGCATTACAGTAGGGGGTGTGCAGCATTCTCCCATATTAGTGAGGACCAGGTCTAGTATGGTTGCACTCCTGGTTGTGTATTGACTATCTGGTCCAGGGGTTTGTGTTTACAAAATCCAGGAATGTCTGTGCATGTACGTTTGATGTCATATAGGATTCCCAGTTAATAGTGGGGTAATTAAAGTCACCCATGAATATGGTATTAGGTTGGATGGTTAGTGGTTCTAATAAGTTTAAATACATGGTATGGGTTTCCTGGGTCATGGAGGGGGACATATAGCTTGTAAGGAAGTGGTACTGGAGTTTACCTATGGTGATTTGAACATAGAGCAGCCAAGTGCATTGTCCTGTTTGACCAGCCTTGAAGTATATTTATTTTTGATGTAACTAGACACACCTCCACCTTTAGTCCCTGCCTGTGAGATAGCTGGTCTAAATGTGTGGAAGGCATTATAACCTTGCACTGTTGGTGTGCTCTCCATGACTTTAAGCCATGTTGTCCACTGCAAGGCAACTTAATGCTCCTAATGTCAGTGCTTTATAAAGTTTTCTTCCAGCAGGCATGGCTTGCATTAGTACCATATGTAACTTATCACCGGCTGGGTTGAATCTAGCACAAGGTGACCTAGTTAGCTATCTAGGGCCTTGTGCTGGCTGGGAGGGGGCAGTGGGCACCATAAATGTTTTAAAACAAATTTGTTTTACCTACATTGACTCCCAAATACTACTCAGCTACTCAGCTTTGGAAAGCAGAATGTTCCAGGAAGTCTCTCAGTTCTCACTCATTGGCATAAATGTAGAAATTTAGAGTTAATGTGAAACTTTCTGGAGCATGGTATTTTGGACAGCCAACTGAAGGGGGAGCAAATCGTATCTGTGGGATTTCTGTTATTGAAGAAAAAACCATGTCCAAGCTGTGGGATCTCTGTAAGAGATTATGCAAGAAAGCCATTGATCATTACTGTGAGTGTGTGTGTGTGTGTGTGTGTGTGTGTGTGTGTGTGTGTGTGTGTGTGTGTGTGTGTGTGTGTGTGTGTGTGTGTGTGTGTGTGTGTGTGTTTGTATGTGTGTTTGTGTGTATGTGAGTGTGTATGCATGTCCTCCATCAAGTCCCTTGCAATCCATAAGGCCACTTTGTTTCCTTTACCTTGGAGGCTATGACCTTCTAAGTATTTCAGTCAGTAGAAGTATTACAGCCAGTCATTTGACAATAGTCGTATTGCTGTCAGTTAACAATAGTTTCTTAATTCTTATTCTTCAGAAAATGAACACCTCTAATTGTGCCTCATATTTATGCCCCACCTTTCAGGTGCAACCAAGGAGTAATGTCTGGTTAAATTACTTTCTCAGAGTCATACAGTAGGCAAATGGAGGTAAAAGGGGGGGTACTTCAGTCTATTACTCTGCCTAGAGCCCCATTAAGCCATGGTCTGGTTCTGATCACTTTTGCTGATGGTTTACAGATCAAGTTAGTGTAAATAATGACTGAGTTCCCCTGCTCTGTAATGACAGAGTGCTTACACTTATTATGTATCTTTATTGCTTTTCTATTTCCCTAGTGTAGAGATCATAACTTTTACCTACTTCCCTCATGTAGGTATCACAGCTTTACATATGGATATCACAGTTTTTGTATTTCCAGCATGTAGATATCACAGCTTTTCCATTTTCCTCATGTAAATATCACATCATTTTCTTGCCTTGTCATGGACTTACTACACAAATGAATAAACAGTCTCAGCAATGCCCAGAATGCTTACTGTTCACTGAAGAGTGACCATGTTTCTTTCTTTGATATTAGTTTATCTGAAAAGATGAATGCCAAGAAAAACTTTTGTGGTGCAACCTAAAATGAGTATGGCATAATTAATTAGAGTATCTGAGAATGCTCATGGTGATTTTTAAGTGTGGAAACATCAAAACCCAAACATGGCTTAGAGACAGACAAAAATAATTGGCCGCCAGTAACTCCTAATGTGAATTTGCCCTTGTTGTGGCTTCCCAGGCCCAGTCATTATTCAGTTATGGTTATAGGAAATATGTAGCAAGAACATATTCTGTCATACCAGTCCATAAATGCTAAAACTCAATTCAATGATGACCAAAGTCCACTTGTACTGTTTGTACAACATGCAAAGTGGCCTTTGGTATGCATTTTCTGTGCAGTGTGAGTGGGTATTTTGTTGTTAGTTAACCCCTTATTAACACAGAAAGGTCACTAACCTCCTACTGACATTTTCATTGGTGACAATATTTATATTGTAGTAAAGAAAGCAATTTTTAGAAATCTTATGTTGCTCCTGTTTCCATTTGCATGACCTGCTCTTGCTCTGGATTAAGAAAAGGTGTTCCTTTCTTTCACACGATCAAGATGCAAAACACACCCTAAAAGCATGCAAGCATCTGTGTGTAGCTTCAGTGCAGCATTTGGTTAATCATTCTAAATGGTAATTGGAACACCCATAGAAGGAAAAAGGGGCACCAGAACATTAATCATCCTCACTGGTAATCAGAACACCCAGAGAAGGAAATCAGGGCACCAGAACATTAATCATCCTCACTGGTAATCAGAACACCTAGAGAAGGAAATCAGGGCACCAGAACATTAATCATCCTCACTGGTAATCAGAACACCCAGAAAAGGAAATCAGGGCACCAGAACATTAATCATCCTCACTGGTAATCAGAACACCCAGAGAAGGAAATCAGGGCACCAGAAAATTAATCATCCTCACTGGTAATCAGAACACCCAGAGAAGGAAAATGGGGCACCGGAACATTAATCATCCTCACTGGTAATCAGAACACCCATAGAAGGAAAACGGGGCACCAGAACATTAATCATCCTCACTGGTAATCAGAAAACCCATAGAAGGAAAATGGAGCACCAGAACATTAATCATCCTCACTGGTAATCTGAATACCCATAGAAGGAAAACGGGGCACCAGAACATTAATCATCCTCACTGGTAATCAGAACACCCAGAGAAGGAAAACGGGGCACCAGAACATTAATCATCCTCACTGGTAATCAGAACACCCATAGAAGGAAAACAGGGCACCAGAACATTAATCATCCTCACTGGTAATCAGAACACCTAGAGAAGGAAAATGGGGCACCAGAACATTAATCATCCTCACTGGTAATCAGAACACCCAGAGAAGGAAATCAGGGCACCAGAACATTAATCATCCTCACTGGTAATCAGAACACCCAGAGAAGGAAAACGGGGCACCAGAACATTAATCATCCTCACTGGTAATCAGAACACCCAGAGAAGGAAAATGGGGCACCAGAACATTAATCATCCTCACTGGTAATCAGAACACCCATAGAAGGAAAACGGGGCACCAGAACATTAATCATCCTCACTGGTAATCAGAACACCCATAGAAGGAAAATGGGGCACCAGAACATTAATCATCCTCACTGGTAATCAGAACACCCAGAGAAGGAAATCAGGGTACCAGAACATTAATCATCCTCACTGGTAATCAGAACACCCAGAGAAAAAAAACGGGGCACTGGAACATTAATCATCCTCACTGGTAATCAGAACACCCAGAGAAGGAAAACGGGGCACCAGAACATTAATCATCCTCACTGGTAATCAGAACACCCATAGAAGGAAAATGGGGCACCAGAACATTAATCATCCTCACTGGTAATCAGAACACCCAGAGAAGGAAATCAGGGCACCGGAACATTAATCATCCTCACTGGTAATCAGAACACCCAGAGAAGGAAAACGGGGCACCGGAACATTAATCATCCCAACTGGTAATCAGAACATCCAGAGAAGGAAAACGGGGCACCAGAACATTAATCATCCTCACTGGTAATCAGAACACCCATAGAAGGAAAATGGGGCACCAGAACATTAATCATCCTCACTGGTAATCAGAACACCCAGAGAAGGAAAACGGGGCACCGGAACATTAATCATCCTCACTGGTAATCAGAACACCCAGAGAAGGAATATGAGGCACCAGAACATTAATCATCCTCACTGGTAATCAGAACACCCATAGAAGGAAAACGGGGCACCGGAACACTAATCATCCTCACTGGTAATCAGAACACCCAGAGATAGAAATCAGGGCACCAGAACATTAATCATCCTCACTGATAATCAGAACACCCAGAAAAGGAAATCAGGGCACCAGAACATTAATCATGCTCACTGGTAATCAGAACACCCATAGAAGGAAAACGGGGCACCAGAACATTAATCATCCTCACTGGTAATCAGAACACCCAGAGAAGGAAAACGGGGCACCAGAACATTAATCATCCTCACTGGTAATCAGAACACCCAGAGAAGGAAAACGGGGCACCAGAACATTAATCATCCTCACTGGTAATCAGAACACCCAGAGAAGGAAATCAGGGCACCAGAACATTAATCATCCTCACTGGTAATCAGAACACCCAGAAAAGGAAATCAGGGCACGAGAACATTAATCATCCTCACTGGTAATCAGAACACCCAGAGAAGGAAAATGGGGCACCAGAACATTATTCATCCTCACTGGTAATCAGAACACCCATAGAAGGAAATCAGGGCACCAGAACATTAATCATCCTCACTGGTAATCAGAACTCCCAGAAAAGGAAAATGGGGCACCAGAACATTAATCATCCTCACTGGTAATCAGAACACCCAGAAAAGGAAATCAGGGCACCAGAACATTAATTATCCTCACTGGTAATCAGAACACCCAGAGAAGGAAAATGTGGCACCAGAACATTAATCATCCTCACTGGTAATCAGAACACCCATAGAAGAAAAATGGGGCACCAGAACATTAATCATCCTCACTGATAATCAGAACACCCATAGAAGCAAATCAGGGCACCATAACATTAATCATCCTCACTGGTAATCAGAACACCCAGAGAAGGAAAATGGGGCACCAGAACATTAATCATCCTCACTGGTAATCAGAACACCCAGAGAAGGAAAATGAGGTGGCAAGACACTGACCATAAGATTGCACTTGATCTTTAAAGGTTACTAAACATCATTGAGGAAATATATTCAGAGAAAAATTTCTGCATTTTGTTTTGTTTTTTAAAGCCATCATCAGCATTTATAAAGAAAATCTGGAGAATCCGAGCGCAAGGTTTTAGTAGCCTTTTACTAAAGAAACAGTATGCACTGCAGCACTACTTTTGTAGAGGATGATTTTGCAGTTAAAAAGAGACAAAGAAGATGTGCAGATTGATCCATTATTGAAGCATGTGAACTATCACAAAAATATTGAGTGTCAGAAAATTTCCTTAATTTAAGGGATGAATAATAAGGTTCAAATTGTTAGAAAAAGCTTTCTCACTGGTTTCAAAAAGTTGTCAGGAAGTTGCAGCGGCCATTTTACAACTCAACAGTTCGCTTTGTCAATGCAAATAATTCAACTGGGAAAGACACAAAACACAGCACAAGGTGCACAGCAAACTGTTGAATCCTGGGATATCACAGGCGAAGATACATAGTAAGATGGTATTTTGCAAATGGTAGAACAGTTAATGCTCTGGACTGTCTGCATAACAAAATGTTTCAGTTTATCCATATTATTCTAGGCATGGAAAACTCTAAAAAAGAGCACAGATTAGTTGACTGAACAGTTGGCTGGCTGAAAGACGTGTACTGAGAAAAGGCACTCAAATCTAACAAATCTGTGATTTTGCATGCTATTCCAGACAGACTATAGGAAGTTCTTGTTAGATACTTAGTCACATTCATGCCAAGCACATGCAGCAGTTGGAGAGACCACAGAGGTTCCTGACCAGGAAAGTCCAGGGTCGTAAACACCTATCCTATACAGATAGACTAAATGCCCTGTCCCTCTACTCAGTTTTGTACAGACTGCTCAGAGGCGACCCGTGTCTGGCATACAAGGCCGTCTCAGAGTCAGCCTTGATGGAGTTGCTGTATACCAGTAAGTCAGACTCCACTGGCGCAACCTGCATGCAAGGTCTCAACCTGGTCTGTGACATTAATAGAACTTGTTGATGGGATAGATTTGTGTCTCAACGACTCCCCCATCTGTGGAATACACTTCCTTTCCATGTCCAGTAGAGTACCTCTCTAGCCCTCTTTAAAAGGAACCTGGATGACTGGATGGGAAACAGAAAATATACCCGAGATCCCATCTGTGTCCCTCCTGGACAAGGAAAACAGGTGCTGACTTTACGGGAACATGGGTGAAATTCTTGGCTGGGCTTATAAGGGCCTCCGGGCCAATAGCCTAATATCATTCTATGATCCTATATGGTACCTTATGCTTGCTGACTATTAGACTAGATTTTGTGAACCTGTGAAGATTTGTACCTCTACTTCTGCAAACACTTCCAGATGAAAGCCATACTTCCGAGATCCAATATTCAAGGTCTATGCTTTAATAGTCCACAGTAAACGTCCAAATATATTGCACTTTTTTCAGATGCATGAGGCATTCCTTGCAGCAGATTTATTTATTGAGAAAGCCATAATAGTGTCATAAGCAGAACGTAACAGCAATGTCTTCAGTTTATTTCCCAATCATACATGTGAAGATAGCTGAAGGCTGCCAGCCTAGCTAGATAGAATTCTGTAGATAAGTCTATAATTTGTAAATATTAATATAAGCCACAGGCTTGTTCTCTTAAATGTGGAAAAATGTTGGTAAATGTTAAACTTCAAAAATGTAACAAGAGTGCATTCTGCTGTAAGAAAGCTAAGTCAAGCAGTTTATGACTCCTTGATCTTTAAAGTCGGCTCTGATATGTCTGGATGAAGGAATTCTACCTATTGTTTTGAGACCAGAGTTAATGGCTAGAATTTGCATGTATAAATGTCCTTTATTGCTCTGGTTTCTGACCAGGTGTAAAGAATGTAAATGTAGTTTCTGTTAGCCTGGGAACACCAGAGAAGTGTGAAGAATGATGTCATGTGAAGCAGCTCTGTGTTATCAATTTAAAGAGAGAGAATCAAAGAGCTCAGAGCATTTGTCTTGAGGACATCCAACATCACCAGCACTGCCTGTTTCTACATGTAAGTTATTTAGAACTGTGTTTTCTCTTAGAAATAGCTAGGAATTAGGAAGGGTAGACTACGTGTTTTTCTGTGATGTTAGAACATTGCTACGGTATTATTTTAAGTATTTCTCTGTGATCTCTGAAATCTTGACTGGCACTATGTAGTAAGCAGTATTGTCTTGTGTTTTTATTATTTATTATTAAATATTTTTAAACCTTTCAACTGTGGCTGTTTTGTGTAGAGATAATTTAAGCTCTACTAGTGCATTGCACGTATATAGTGAGACTGTACCAAGTCACTCCAAATACTTCTTGACTGTTAGGTTGCACTTACCATTTGGATAATAATATTGCACAGTAGTAATTGGGCACCCTTTTAAGGGCCTTTGAGTAGCTAATAAATATTAGCTGGGTGGTGGGAGTGATTTCTACCGTATAGTCTGGGTAAAAGGGGCACAGCTGGAGAACCTGTGCCAGCCTTCCCCAGGAGTTATTGTGTGGTTTAATAAACTCTTATCTCAAAGTGTGTGTGTGTTAGCTACTTGGGCAGGGCCATGAAGCACTGGTTGGACAGAGAGGGTGCTGGATATTTTAGCTTGCCCAGCTGGCTGAGATCTGGACCCTATAGCTGTGCCATTGGGGAGTCTTCTTGGGGACCTGGAGAGAAAGGGAGAAACCAGCCCCAGACTGACTGTGATCTCTGTGTGCTCTTAAGGGAAATTGTACTTTACTGTGTGTGCATTTATTATCCTTTCTCAATATGGACGCCCCTCACTGGTGTTAGTGGTGAGGACTGAGGCTCCTTGATTGCTGGGCCAGTGCACGGGTGTCACAATACACATATTGGGGGGGTAATTTAGTGGACTGCATATATCACTGTGTAGCAGACAGAGGTCTAACTTTGAGTTCTATTAGTGCTATCATTAGAATAATATGTAACCTCGAGCAAGTCACCTAACTTGATGTGCTCCATGATAAGCTATGAATAAGGAGATTTTAAAAGTCTACTTCATTAACAAAATAGGTAATAGTTATAAAGTACAATTTACCTATGAAATACTGCAAGTTGGAATAATAATGATTAGAAAACTGTAAAATTCTTTGCAGCTATTTATTAAAGTACAAAGATAATGCAGAAGTTTTCATACCTCTAAAAGCTGAAATAGTTAATTAGAATAAATTGCTCTTTCCCTGCAAAAGAACAATGTCTGAAATTTTCAAAGGCAAAAGAAGAACAGAGCAAATGAAGGTAACTAAGGTGCTAATGACCTCATAAATAGCCCTTCTGGCACTATGGACTGGAAAACAAAATCTTCTGAGCAACTGAATTTAATCAAACAGGCTTTGTCTTTACTGTACCTTGTGAGAAAAGATCTTCAAAAAAGAAACCTTACTAGCACTGATTCTGTTTTGAATATTATATCATGGGGTAGGTAGAGTAAAGTACGATCCTAATTGCTTTGTTATTTTTATTTTCCAACAGAATGCCAACTGTATCTATCTATCTATCTATCTATCTATCTATCTATCTATCTATCTATCTATCTATCTATCTATCTATCTATCTATCTAATCTACACACACACACACACACACACACACACACACACACACACACACACACACACACACACACACACACACACTGTATACGCGCCTATTTATTTGCCTTTAGTTAACAATGTAACCCCCCCTCATGACGATATAAGCAATACAAATATAAATTTTTCTGCAGCCGTTAGAAAAAGACTGCATGTTCTTTGAACTTTGCAGGATGTACAGTACCTTTAGTTCTGGCACACATTAGGCAACAAGAAAAAATGTGTAATTTACAAATCCTGAGGTTCTGCAATGCTGGTATTCAGGATACATGTTGCACCATTTGTTTTCGGAATAAATACTGTAAGTATTATTAGGATCCAAAGCAAACCATGAAAGGTTGCTTTTACCTCATTGACATGCATTTGATTAATTAATAAAAATGAAAAAAAAATAATACCTTTCAGAATGGGTGCCAAGGATGAAAATTGTTATGAGCTTTATAGTAAAATATTAGCTGAAAGAGCTACCCCACCCCCATTAAGCAAACTCTCTGCTAGGGTTGTATAATATTTAAAGTGACACTACCAGAACAAATACGTGTCATTTGACCATATTTTGAGATGAATAATTTCACTTAATTGTATTTATTTATTTATTAAGCAGGTAATCATACTAGACACAAGTTTGTCTTCCAGAAGGGAAGCAGAAAACTGTCTCATTAAGTGACTTGTTGAGTGTCATTTTATACATAAGGATGACTGCTTGTAATGTGCAGCCTTTAGTCTTCTGTGTGAGGATGTTTGCAAACAAATTGTACCTAGTGAAAAACAATATAACCAATGAAAAATAGAGAGATCCGTTACTTATTCTGAAATGCCTTTTTCACTATAAAACATTTTTCTGATTGCCTTAAATGTCATAATAGCTTGATTGATGATGAATCAAGCAATGCAGATTAGTGATATATTACATAAGGGGCACATATGTGAGACCGATGGAAAGAGGAAAATGGGTGAAAAAGAGTGATATGATGACAGGGGAAGAATACTAGTGATTGGATGACAACAACCTGGAAATGGAAAGAAGGCAGATGAGACATGGGACTGGATATCAGCACATATAAAATGGTAGTTCTGCAGGAAGGTATAGAATTGTGATAGTGGTTAGGTGGTAGGGAAGGAAAGGAGGTGAGAACAGGAGTTTAGGAAATGCATAAAGGGAGGAAATATTAGTAAGAATGGAGCAGAAGGAAATGGTGAGGAATTACTTCAATGGGAGTGAGAAAAGCATCGCAGAATATGAACTGAAGCTCTACTGGGGAAACCCTGTCTAAGACTAGTAGGCCTTAGTTTGGAAGACAGAGAGGCAAGAGATGAGGAGACTAGTTAATGGAAAACTTTACTACCCACTAACTGCTCACTCATCTGCATCATCCATCCTATGAAAGGCACAGAGTCAGGACTTGGATGAAGTCAAATTAGAAAGTTGAAGAGAAATTTCATACTCTGTAGGGATGTGTGATCTGCAAAGAAAGTAGAAGAGGCTACCCAGGCAGCTGGGGATGTCGGCAAAGAATTGCATTTACCTTATTATTCCTTTGGGTAACTGAAGTAGCTACCAACCATCTTCATACTTCATTGATATGAGCCATTTCTCTATTTTATCACCTACCCTGCAGTGTTCAAAGTATATTGTGTAGTCTGTCTGCTCCTTCATCTATTCTTCATTAAATTGGACTGTGTTCACCGTCTAACATTTAGTTAGTGATCAGACTTCCTTGCCTATCCTCACCCATTCTATCAATGAACAGTATCCTCTGCTCACACCCAATCATTTTTTCAGCGGGCAGAAAACATGCACATCCCTTGTTCAGTCTGTCAAAGATCAGAGAACTCTATATAATTCACCTAACCTCTCAGTGGTCAGAGGCAGTGCCCCACCCTTTTTTCATTCCTAGCAAGAGCAACAGCTATCTCTGTCAGTTCAGCCATCTTCCCAAGTTTTAGCACATGATGACCTGCCAGCCAATATAGTCTATAAGCTGTCATGTTGTGTGACAGAGTTTGGTGCTCCCAACCAGTCTGACAGTGACTTAGTTATGTATCACCACAGAATACCATACCATGCATTTCAGCAACCAGTTATATCCCCATGAAAAACTGTGCTCCAGTCAATAAAAAAATCCTTAAATAGCTATCACATCAAAAAATAGGTAGAGAAATACAGATCAAAACAATTTCCCAAGCAATAATAACATGAATGAAAAAAATGCTACCGATAGTGAAGCATAGTTATATAGACGTAATGCTGTATTCCTAGATCATTGTGTCCATTTAGAACACTTTTAAATGAGCCCTAGTGCTATTAAAGCATGAAAAATTATCACACAGACAACATATACATAATTAAACATTAAAAGTGGCTTACTTAAACTTTAGTAAGGGATCTCCTTTCAAGTACAACTTTAGTGAGATTTTGTTTTTACATAAGTTATGGAAAACACTCTTTCATGGAGAGAGTTGGTGTTGCATTGCAGTGTGTTTTTTTTTCACTTTTCTGCTCTGTACTGGTGCCATGGCATTGATATATATGTAAGTTTGGGCGGTGTAGGGTGTCTTGCACAAGGCGGACATGTTACTCTCTTTTTTTTTTTGTGTATTTATATTGTTTTTTTTTTAGTTACATTTCCCAGTGTTAAGAAAAATCAACAAAGAATGACTCATTTTTGGATATGTCAAACAGTTATAGGAAAGCCATTAAAAGTACCCTAAAATGTGAGGAAAAACACAGATAAATGGAAAATGCAGGGGGGGTACTGAGTTAGACATACTTCATCATAATTATCATCATCATCATCAGCCCCCTTTTCCCATTTTTTCTACATGGGGTCGGGGTATCGTGTTAACTGTCATTAACTCTCTCGATTTGATTCAGTGCCACTCTCCCACCTTCAACACTCATGGCTGACTGTTGCCGAGCTTCTTTCACACAATCCGTCCACCTCTTTGCTGGATGTCCTGGCTTCCTCTTACCTTCTTCCCGTTTGCCCCAAATCTTCCTCACCAGATTGTCTTCTGCTTTTCTACACGTGTCCAAACCACCGTAATCTGTTCTCTTTGATCTGTTCTGCAATTGGACCTACTTTGGCTTCTGTTGTTATATCCTCATTTCTTCGCCTGTTCCACAGTGTGTATCCTACCACCCTTCTCAGGCATTTCATTTCCATCACCTCTAGCTTCTTCAACTATTCTGCCTTTACACTCCATGTTTCTGTACCATACATTAGTACTTGTCGCACCACTGTCTTGTACACCTTACTTTTCAGATTCTTTGGCATTCTTCTGTCATAGGCTATACCTAACACTCTATACCAGTTGGCTGCAGCCCCTCTGATTTTAGCTTTGACCTTTTCATTCAGACTTCCCTTCTCCTCAACCACCCCCAACATACTTGACACTGTTTACCTATTCCACTGTCTTCCCTTCTATCTCTATTCTCAGCTTTTTCTGATTTCCCAAATTTGCTGCCATTACCACCTTCTTATCTGTGCTTAGTTTCAACCCATGTGCCTTCAGTTTTGCATTCCATTCTTCTATCCTTTGCTGAAGTTCTAGCTCAGAGTCAGCCTGTAATGCCAGATCATCTGTATACAGCAGCTTTGTTGATCTGTCTCCTCCAACCTCTGCTAATGTAGTCCATCACTAGTATGAACAGCAGTGGGCTCAGAGCTGAACCCTGGTGTACACCCACTCCCACTGGGAACCCTTCTGTGAGGCCAAACACAGTTCGTACTTGAGTCTTTGGATCCTTGTACATAGCCTGACCTAATTCTACCAATGTTTCTGGCACTTCAAACCACCGCAGTACTGCCCAGATCAGCTTTCTTGGGACCTTGTCATATGCTTTCTCCAAGTGTAGGAATGCCCAGTTGGACTCTCTCCTCATCTCTAGCGTCTTCTCAAGTATCTCCCTAACTGCAAACAATGGGTCTATTGTGCTGCATCCTGATCTGAATCTGAACTGCTCATTATCCCATCTTACTTTCTAATACTCTGCGTATCCATTTATGTCACCCTCTCCAGAACTTTCATGCCATGTGATAGGAGTTTGATGCCTCTGTACTGCCCACAGTTGTAGATGTCCCCTTTGTTATTGTACACTGGTACGAGTATGCTTGTTCTCCAGTCATCTGGGATACACCTTTCTCTCCACACTGCTATTAGTACCCTCAGAAGCCATTTCACCCAGCATCTTTATCATATCTACTGTGACCTCATCTGAGCCTGCTGCTTTCCCTGACTTCATCTTCCTTAGTGCTGTTCTTACTTCTTCTAGGGTAGGCTCTGCTCTTCTTCTCTCATCGTAGGCTGTTTCTGGGGCAGTACAGTTTCTGTGGGGTTTTCTTCATTCTGAAGCTGCTGTAAATACTCCTTCCATCTGCCTTTGATGTCCTGTGGACTGGTGAGTAGGTTTATTGCTGGCATCCCTTATGAAGGGTGTCTGACTATCTTCTTTATCTTTCTGTCTTTGCCTTGCAACCTGATAGAGTTTATTTGTGCCACTTACTGAGTCA